>NC_091385.1:4649467-4739467 GCF_038502225.1 Cherax quadricarinatus | reverse complement strand
ACACTTATGGTGCACTCCCCTGGTACAACACCTGCGGTGCACTCCCCTGATACAACACCTGCGGTCCACTCCCCTGGTACAACACTTATGGTGCACTCCCCTGGTACAACACCTGCGGTGCACTCCCCTGATACAACACCTGCGGTGCACTCCCCTGGTACAACACTTATGGTGCACTCCCCTGGTACAACACCTGCGGTGCACTCCCCTGATACAACACCTGCGGTGCACTCCCCTGGTACAACACTTATGGTGCACTCCCCTGGTACAACACCTGCGGTGCACTCCCCTGGTACAACACCTGCGGTGCACTCCCCTGGTACAACACCTGCGGTCCACTCCCCTGGTACAACACTTATGGTGCACTCCCCTGGTACAACACCTGCGGTGCACTCCCCTGATACAACACCTGCGGTGCACTCCCCTGGTACAACACTTATGGTGCACTCCCCTGGTACAACAGCTGCGGTGCACTCCCCTGGTACAACACCTGCGGTGCACTCCCCTGGTACAACACCTGCGGTGCACTCCCCTGGTACAACACTTGTGGTGCACTCCCCTGGTACAACACTTGTGGTGCACTCCCCTGGTACAACACCTGTGGTGCACTCCCCTGGTACAACACCTGTGGTGCACTCCTCTGGTACAACACCTGTGGTGCACTCCCCTGGTACAACACCTGTGGTGCACTCCCCTGGTACAACACCTGTGGTGCACTCCCCTGGTACAACACCTGTGGTGCACTCCCCTGGTACAACACCTGCGGTGCACTCCCCTGGTACAACACCTGTGGTGCACTCCCCTGGTACAACACCTGTGGTGCACTCCCCTGGTACAACACCTGCGGTGCACTCCCCTAGTACAACACCTGTGGTGCACTCCCCTGGTACAACACCTGTGGTGCACTCCCCTGGTACAACACCTGTGGTGCACTCCCCTGGTACAACACCTGTGGTGCACTCCCCTGGTACAACACCTGTGGTGCACTCCCCTGGGATAACCTACAAAGGAAAAATGCATCGAAGACTGTAACAGCAAATAAAATTGCGTGTGGATAAAGTGTGACTCAGGTGAACTACCAGACACCAGACTAGACAATAATGTTGCCCTGGGTTAACATTAAAAAATGTTCTTGACATTGTACTCACAGCATTCACATTGCTAAACTCACAAACTAGTATTTAGTCACTTAGCCATAAGACCAACTTACCTCATAATTTGTAATATTTTACAATTAAGAATAAAACTAAGTATGCCCGAAATGCCTAGCCATGCTAAGCGTTCTAGTGGTACACTCTGTAATGCCTAGCCATGCTAAGCGTTCTAGTGGTACACTCTGTAATGCCTAGCCATGCTAAGCGTTCTAGTGGTACACTCTGTAATGCCTAGCCATGCTAAGCGTTCTAGTGGTACACTCTGTAATGCCTAGCCATGCTAAGCGTTCTAGTGGTACACTCTGTAATGTAGCCATGCTAAGCGTTCTAGTACACTCATGCTAAGCTAAGTGTTCTAGTGGTACACTCTGTAATACCTAGCCATAAGCGTTCTAGTACACCATGCCTAGCCAGCGTTCTAGTGGTACACTCTGTACATGCTAAGTGTTCTGTAATGTAATACCTAGCCATGCTAAGCGTTCTAGTGGTACACTCTGTAATCACAATTTTACTACATGTAAACCAAACAATAACCAAATTTCTGTAAACTCAGCATTGTAATCCTTATAGAGAATAAACTTTGAATTTGAATTTGAATTTGAACTAATAATGACTAATTGTTATAGTGATAATAATGACAATGACAGTAAACTTAAACTATAATCTAACAGATGTTTAGACGTACTTATATACTGGTTCTAATTCAGCTATGTGGGTATTACCTGGAGTTTACCTGAAGAGGGTTTCGGGGGGTCAACGCCCCTGCGGCTCGGTCTGAGGCCAGGCCTCATGGTGGATCAGGGTCTGATCAACTAGGCTGTTACTGCTGGCCGCACTCAAGCTGACGTACAAACCACAGCAATAGCAAAGAACTACAGACCAATAGCACTAACATCCCATATCATAAAAATCTTTGAAGGGGTCCTAAGAAGCAAGATCGCCACTTATCTAGATACCCATCAATTACACAACTCAGGGCAACATGGGTTTAGAGCAGGTCACTCCTGTCTGTCTCAGCTACTGGATCACTACGACAAGGTCCTAGATGCACTAGAAGATAAAAAGAATGCAGATGTAATATATACAGACTTTGCAAAAGCCTTCGACAAGTGTGACCATGGCGTAATAGCGCACAAAATGCATGCTAAAGGAATAACAGGAAAAGTCGGTCCATGGATTTATAATTTCCTCACAAACAGAACACAAAGAGTAGTAGTCAAGAGAGTAAAGTCTGAGGCAGCTACGGTGAAAAGCTCTGTTCCACAAGGCACAGTACTCGCTCCCATCTTGTTTCTTATCCTCATGTCTGACATAGACAAGGATGTCAGCCATAGCACCGTGTCTTCCTTTGCAGATGACACCCGAATCTGCATGACAGTGTCTTCTATTGCAGACTCTGCAACGCTCCAGGCGGACATCAACCAAATCTTTCAGTGGGCTGCAGAAAACAAGATGAAATTCAACGATGAGAAATTTCAATTACTCCGATATGGTAAACATGAGGAAATTAAAACTTCATCAGAGTACAAAACAAATTCTGGCCACAAAATAGAGCGAAACACCAACGTCAAAGACCTGGGAGTGATCATGTCGGAGGATCTCACCTTCAAGGACCAAAACATTGTATCAATCGCATCTGCAAGAAAAATGACAGGATGGATAATGAGAACCTTCAAAACTAGGGATGCCAAGCCCATGATGACACTCTTCAGGTCACTTGTTCTATCATGGCTGGAATATTGCTGCACACTAACAGCACCTTTCAAGGCAGGTGAAATTGCTGACCTAGAAAATGTACAGAGAACCTTCACGGCGCGCTTAACGGAGATAAAACACCTCAATTACTGGGAGCGCTTGAGGTTCCTAAAACTGTATTCCCTGGAACGCAGGCGGGAGAGATACATGATTATATACACCTGGAAAATCCTAGAGAGACTAGTACCGAACTTGCACACGAAAATCACTCACAGCGAAAGCAAAAGACTCGGCAGACGATGCAACATCCCCCCAATAAAAAGCAGGGGTGTCACTAGCACGTTAAGAGACAATGCAATAAGTGTCAGGGGCCCGAGGCTGTTCAACTGCCTCCCAGCATACATAAGGGGGATTACCAATAGACCCCTGGCTGTCTTCAAGTAGGCACTGGACAAGCACCTAAAGTCGGTACCTGACCACCCGGGCTGTGGCTCGTACGTTGGATTGCGTGCAGCCAGCAGTAACAGCCTGGTTGATCAGGCTCTGATCCACCAGGAGGCCTGGTCACAGACCGGGCCGCGAGGGCGTTGACCCCCGGAACTCTCTCCAGGTAAACTCCAGGTAAACAGCCCGGTTTGACTAGGTTGTGTCATTGGCATAAGCCTGTAGGAGACTTGCATTTGCCTCGCATGGGCTAGTAGGCCTGCTGCAGTGTTCCTTCTTTCTTATGTTATGTTCACCTAGCAGTAAGTAGGTACCCGAGTGTTAGTCGATTGACTCACGAAATCGTAATGGCACGATTGTAAACTGGATGACATTCTGGGGGACAAGATTGAAGGATCACATGGGGAAATAAGACAGTCCTTGATACAGCACTGACTTTTTTGGGTTATCATGGGTGTCTAACCCTACAAGGTAAAATCTGAACAAATATTATGGACTTGACCCAGAATTTTGAGTGGCACCAGAATCGTACCTTAGGAAGGAGGAGGAGGTGTAAGCTGGAAAGGGAGAGCGGCGCACTCTACAGAAGACGATGGATCGGTGAAATACTCAAAGGCTTCAGAGTTTATGAACAACAAAGAGAAACATTGATTATAGAAATGGAGAACATTGAGCTCAAACTGAATGCATCTTACAGAATCTAGGAGAGAGAGAGGGAGCGAGAAGCAGTCACTGAAAGAGGGAGCGAGAAGCAGTCACTGAAAATGAAAGAAATCCATAATACTTTTTCCCCACGTTCAAAATCTAAGGCCATAACATCTAGTATCGGGCCTATAATTAAGGGAAATTAAGTATATATTGACAACAACAAATAAGTTACAGAAACACTTAAGTCATAGTTTAGCTTATTGCTTAGTAAACCATTAATCACCTAAAGGATTGACGACCCAAACGAGTTTTTTTTTATGAAGGTGATGCAAAAACGTTACGGATGTCTTTAAAATTTCTGAAATAATCCTAATCCCACTTGACCTCGAAAAAATCAATAAATTACATGCCCACGCACTCCGCCCCATGCCAAGGCTTGTGGAACTCCATATTCACTAAGACTTGCAAAAAAACATCATATCATGCCTTAAATATTCCGTGGAGAAGCTGGATACTGGAATCATCCCACAGTCAATAAAAACCACCGATATTGCCCCACTCCACAAAGACGGCAGAAAAACAATATAAAAAATCGGCAGACCAATAGCCCTGACGTCTCACATTATCACAACTCTTGGTAGGATTTTAAGAAGCAAGTTTACCAATTACATGGAATCAGGGAAAGCTGCACAACCCTCTGTTCTGTTCAGCGGAGAGGATTCTGAGCCAGGCTGTTGT
The DNA here is from genome assembly GCF_038502225.1 of Cherax quadricarinatus. Lineage (NCBI taxonomy): Eukaryota > Metazoa > Arthropoda > Malacostraca > Decapoda > Parastacidae > Cherax > Cherax quadricarinatus. Next base: position 4,734,788 of record NC_091385.1, on the reverse strand, counting down.
GTTGTTCTGGTTTCTTGCTGTTGCTTACCACCAGCACATGCCTCATATAAATGCTCTATAAATACTTTATAGTGCCTTGCTACTGGGTCTAGTCCAGACTCTTTTCCTTTCTCTGTAACTCTTTTCCTCTCCCCATCTATTCTTCAATTATCCCCACTTCCCCCTAACCCCTAGTGGGTCCTCACCTGTGAGTCTCTTCTGTTCTGTTCTGCACAAGCCAGGGCAACATGGATGCAGGAGTCGACCCAGCATCTCGCCGTAGCTAGGCCATGGCACGGTTTCAGACATACTGGAAGACATGCACGATGTTGATGTAGTGTACAACTGACTTTGCAAAAACCTTCGACAAGTGCGACTACTGGATAATTGGATGCAAAATGCTTGTAAAAGTATTAACGGAAAAGGTTGTCAGATGGATATTTACCTTCCTAACAATTAGAAACTAAGGAGTAATAGTAAGCAGAGTAAAATTAGAGGCTGCTACAGTGAAAAGTTTTGTTCCTCAAGGCACGTTATTATACCCACTTATCTTTTTTCTTTTCATATACTACAAAGACAGGGACATAAACCATAGCACCGTACCTTACGTCGCAGACAATACAAGATTTGTATGAGAATACTATCCCTACTACGTTACGGTACAATTTAGAAAACAAAAGCGAGTTCAGATTACAAGACAAACTCAAACCACTTAATAGAGAGAAAGTATAATGTGAGAGACTTAGGAGTATTAATGTTAAAGGATCTCACATTCAAGGAGCACAATAGGTCACTTGTTTTTACTAATGGTCTGCTTGAAGGCAAGCAAAATTGCAAAACTGGAGAATATATAGAAAACCTTCATAGCTCGGATAACCTCAGTCAGGAATCTAAATTCTCGGAAGCACTAGAAGTCTCGAACTGTATTACACCTGGAAGATTACGGAGAGATTGATCCCAAACCTGCACATCGAATTCATTCCATATGAGTGCACAAGGCTTGGCAGGTGATGCAAGATATCTCCTCTGTAAAGCGGAGAGTGTGACGAGCACAGTGAGTGAGAGTGAATATTAAAATGCCATACAATACCGACTGGTTGGTAAGTAAGACACATGTGCAACAGTTAGGTATCTTTATTCTGAAACGTTTCGCCTACACAGTAGACTTCTTCAGTCGAGTACAGAGAGGGCAACAGAAGCAATAGAGATGTGAATACGATGTCATCAGTTCATTGCTCTTGAAGACGCAGTTTTGAGGTGGTCAGTCCCTTTGCCTGGAGAAGAGTTTTGCTCCATTTTCTGGAGCAACATTGCTTACCCACCACAGTGAAAGAGAACTTAAAAAGTGGAAAGGAATCACGACTCAACATCCTCCCATCACGCATAAGGAAAATTACCAACAAACTCTTGGCTGTTTTCAGAAGGGAACTAGATAAGCTCATCAAGACAGATCCTGATCTGCCGGTCTGTGGTGCATATGTTGGACTGTAGGAGGAGGGCACCAACAGTTTGATCAATCAGACCAGCAACTAGGAGGCCTGGGACACGGGGGCAGTGACCCCCGGAAGCGACTACAGGTAATCTATCAAACATAATTTGTATACACACCACTCGATACGTATACACTCCCAGGAGCTATGATTCGACCCTTACAAATACAACTAGGTATGTACAATCACTCCAGTAATCCCCCCCTCTTTTCCACCACCTCCCCTTCCCTCAGGCTGGGAGGATACTAGTCTCCAGCTGTTCCTACACACGTATTTATAGTCTTTCATAGTCCACCTTCAGAGTGTAAATTCTCTAGCTCTTGTGAGTAAATACGTTGTGTTGGCGGCCACTGTGGAGGCCAGAACCTGTGCTGCAGCCGAGTATTGATTCACTACACAGGTCTAACAATAACCTCACACATGGCTACAAATGCACAACACTTTGTCCTAAAGTGACTGAGTAATGTTGAAAATATGTGAAAAATATTAATCGAAGCGCACTTGGGATATGAATTACCATGACAAGAATGTTACATCTTTGGCTTATTATAAATATGAGTAATTAACAATTAAATTTTTAGCAACTAGAATAATTAACGAAAAAGACAGTTCACGGAAATACATATTTCCCCTCAGTGACTGACGTCAGGTTAAGGTACAGATAAACTTAGATTTCTGACTATTATCCCAAAATTCTTTGTCAAAAAAAGCAATTTATGTTATGAGGGCTTTACGAATCTTCTAACCTTAATCAGATTGTTTCAAAACTTACGGCTAACTTCAAATTAAGGGAAATCGCGCCTATATCGATTGGAGGGTGCGCAGAGCATTGTGGGTCGCCTGGGTGCCGGTCAACCTTTATTACAAACTTTATTATTCACTGTTTCCTCTGTTTTTATCCAAATATTCTATATAAATCCAATGCTCAGTGACAACTAAAAATTGTATGGATGCATCTGAGATAATGCCGGTAACTTGAAGGAGTGGAAATTTGCAGGAAAATTGTGGAATTGTGCTGGTGTAGCGGCAAGTGAGGCTCGCAGCCATCTTTCCAGACTTGGGAAGTAAAGTCAGCAAACTTTTTCTGAGTCGCACAACTTTCCAAGATTTGATCGTGTGTGCCTTTTGGATATGGATTCAGCTACAGTCTAGTGGCAAAAACGTCGTAGCACCTGAAAATACAGGTGAGAAGTCGTACAACACGTTATTTTGGCTGGCAGACAGGTAAGAGAGTTGTAAAGAGAGTAAATATTGATAACAGCAAGTTGTATGTGTGGGGAAAGTTGGCTTTAACCTGTGGTGAGAGCTTTGTTGAGGAGGTGAGCTAGTGTTGGTAGTGCCAGCAGGATGCTCTGGTGCCGTGGGCACTCCTGAGGCACCATACCCATGAGAGACATTATGCAGACAACATATAGTGCCTTGTTGAACAAGTTTACTTGTAAGCGCTGAATGAGTGATTTCTATGCTGCCTCACGTACGATAATAAATAGTTTCCCCTCAGGATTCCCCTCTGAACGGCTATACATGATGGTGTAACCATGGCAACTGTTGCCACTGGTGAGATATGTAATGATGCTCAATATCTAAGGCATGTCAGAGCTAGTAATACGAATTTAGTACAGAGAGAAATTGCCAGATTTGTGTAAGAGTCATACCACAACTGCTATTGATTCACAGCATCAAGCATCTCCCCTCTTTCTCTCTCTCTCTCTCTCTCCTCTCTCACACACACACTGCAGGTGCATTCCTGCCTGACATCATGCTCTGCCTTACCATCCTTCCCATTGCTTCGTTTCTCCCAATGCTGTAACCAGGGAGGAAAAACGTAGTGAGTCCCAAAGTGAAATGTTGAAAAATTCAGATCTGTACCTTCACCCCCCTTGACTCAACAAGCGAGGGGAAAACATGCACTTCTGAACGGATGTTTTTGCCAATTCAGTTCTTATTTGTATGTAGCTCAAGGTTTATTTTGGCCAAACAGAGTGGTGGTTACGCCCCTGTTGCACCGTTTAATCCTCATAGCGTAAACAAAGGGTGTAGATTTGCTCAAAGTTAGGTGATAAACTATCATTGTCGAATTTTAGGCGAGTTGACTACACTTAACACTGTTATCCTATAAGTGATGGTGGTAGTGCTGGTAGTTGTAGTAGTGGTAGTAGTAGGGATGGTGGTAGGGGAGGGTAGGCCTGTTGCTGCCACCATTAACATTTCGTCACCTGCTCAAACATATCCGGGGGGAGAGGGAGTTATTGTCGTATATTAGGACCGAATGTGTTACAGCTGTGTCTGTCCGCCATTACTGCTGTTATTGACCACTACTGTTGCTGTTATTGACCACTACTGTTGCTGTTTTTGACCACTACTGTTGCTGTTATTGACCACTACTGTTGCTGTTATTGACCACTACTGTTGCTGTTTTTGACCACTACTGTTGCTGTTATTGACCACTACTGTTGCTGTTATTGACCACTACTGTTGCTGTTATTGACCACTACTGTTGCTGTTTTTGACCACTACTGTTGCTGTTATTGACCACTACTGTTGCTGTTATTGACCACTACTGTTGCTGTTTTTGACCACTACTGTTGCTGTTATTGACCACTACTGTTGCTGTTATTGACCACTACTGTTGCTGTTATTGACCACTACTGTTGCTGTTATTGACCACTACTGTTGCTGTTATTTACCACTATTGTTGTTATTGACCACTGTTGCTGTTATTGACCACTACTGTTGCTGTTATTGACCACTACTGTTGTTGTCATTGATCACCAATGTTGCTGTTATCGACCACACTCACTGCTGTTACTGATCATTACCGCTGCTGTTACTGACCACCACCGCTGCTGTTACTGACCACCATCACTACTGTTACTGACCACCACCGCTGCTGTTGACCATCACTGTTGTTACCACCACCACTGTTCTTATTGACCACCACTGCCGTTATTGGCCACCACACTGTTCTTATTGAACGCCACCACCACTTTTGTTATTGACCACCACCACTGCTATTATTGACCACCACTGCTGTTACTGACCACCACTGCTATTATTGACCACCACTGCTGTTATTGATCACCACCACTGCTGTTATTGACCACAATCACTGCTATTATTGACCACCACTGCCGTTATTGACCACCGCCACTGCTATTATTGACCACCACCACTGCTGTTATTGATCACCACCACTGTTATTGACCACCAGCACCACTGTCGTTATTGACCACCATCACCACTGTCGTTATTGACCACCACCACTGCTTTTTTGACCACCACCACTGCTGTTATTGATCACCACCACTGTTATTGACCACCAGCACCACTGTCGTTATTGACCACCATCACCACTGTCGTTATTGACCACCGCCATTGCTATTATTGACCACCACCACTGCTGTTATTGATCACCACCACCGTTATTGACCACCAGCACCACTGTCGTTATTGACCATCACCACTGTTGTTATTGACCACCACCACTGTCGTTATTGACCACTGCTGTTACTAACCACTGCTGCTGTTATTGACCACCACCACCACTGTCGTTATTGACCACCACTGTCGTTATTGACCACTGCTGTTACTGACCACCGCTGCTGTTATTGACCACCACTGCTGTTACTGACCATCGCTGCTGTTACTGACCACCACTACTATTATTGACCACCACTGCTGTTATTGACAATCACTGCTGTTACTGATCACCACCACTGCTGTTATTGGCCATCACTGCTGTTATTGGCCATCACTGCTGTTACTGACCACCACCACTGCTGTTATTGACCACCACTGCTGCTGTTATTGACCACCACCACTGCTGTTATTGACCACTTCTGCCATTGACCACTGCTGCTATTGACCGCCACCACTACTGTTATTGGCCATCACTGCTGCTGTTATTGACCACCACTGCTGCTGTTATTGACCACCACCACTGCTCTTATTGACCACCACCACTATTATTGACCACCACTACTGTTATTGACCACTGCTGTTATAGACCACCACCACTACTGTTATTGACCACCACCACTGCAGTTATTGACCACCACTGCTGCTATTATTGACTACCACTGCTGTTATTGACCACCGCTGCTGTTGCTGACCACCACCACTGATGTTATTGACCACCGTTACTGTTACTGAACACCACCACTGATGTTATTGACCACAGTTACTATTATTGACCACCACTACTGATGTTGACCACCGTCACTGTTACTGACCACCACCACTGATGTTATTGACAACCGTTACTGTTGCTGACCACCACCACTAATGTTATTGACCACCGTTACTGTTATTGACCACCATTACTGATGTTATTGACCACCACTGTTGTTATTGACCACCACCACTGCTGTTATTACTCACCACTGTTGTTATTGACCACTGCCACTACTGTTAACGTCCACCACTATTGTTAATGACCACCACTACTGTTAACGTCCACTGCTACTGTTACTGACCACCACTACTGTTAATGTCCACCACTACTGTTAATGACCACTACCACTACTGTTAACGTCCACTGCTACTGTTAATGACCACCACTACTGTTAATGACCACCACTATTGTTAATGACCACCACTACTGTTAATGTCCACTACTGTTAATGATCATCACTACTGTTAATGATCATCACTACTGTTAATGACCACCACTACTGTTAATGACCACCACTACTGTTAGTGACCACCACTACTACTGTTAATGTACACCACTACTGTTAATAACCAGTACTGTTAATGACCATCACTACTGTTAATGACCACCACTACTGTTAATGTCCACCACTACTGTTAATGAAAACTACTGCTAATGATCATCACTACTGTTAATGACCACCAACTCTACTGTTAACGTCCACCGCTACTGTTAATGACCACTACTACTGTTAGTTACAGGTTAACCACTACTAATGACCATTTAATTACTTTATTTACTATATAATTAATATCTATTAGCTACTTTTGACCATATAACTGTTAGCAACTACTTAATATGTTACACAAGAATGAAGCTTTTCCAAATGTACTGTTTAGGTTTGTGATGGAATAATAATAATAATAATAATAATAATAATAATAATAATAATAATAATAATAATAATAATTTGCAGCAGTTGGGTATCTTTACTGATGAAACGTTTCGCCTACACAGTAGGCTTCTTCAGTCAAATACAGAGGCAACAGTAGTGGTGAAATAAAGATGGTGTAATCAGTCCATCAACCTTGGATGGACTGATTGGGGCAGTAGGCCTGCTGCAGTGCTCCTTCTTTATATTCTTAAAGACGTAGACTGAGGGAGGACGTGACTAAAGTGTATAAACAGTAGACAGACATGAGAGTAAGACACATGTGCAACATCTGGGTATCTTTATTGTAGACGTTTCGCCATCCAGTGGCTTTATCAATCCACGACTATGGTGCTGTTCGCACCTACTCCTAGGTTGAGGGACTGATTACCTCATCTTCTGTACATAGTTCTACTGTCTTCAAGTTATGTCCTGAATTTGTATTGATAAAGCCACTGGATGGCGAAACGTCTACAATAAAGATACCCAGATGTTGCACATGTGTCTTACTCTCATCTTGTCGGTATTATGTACCATTCGTACACAGTAGACAGACATAAATGTGGAATAAATAAACAAGATTATGCAAATATTTAACCAAGGAAAAAACTCTAAATAATTGATTTAGGTTTATTAAATTTAGATTTAGAGAACATTTAGAAGATCGCAGAATTGTCAGTAGAGTTGTAGATGAGTGGAACAGACAGACATATAATAACGTAAGAAAAGAGGAGCACTGCGGCAGGCCTACTGGCCCATGTAGATGAATGGTTCAGAGACACATGTGCAACACCTGTGTTGCACATGTGTCTAATTCATCTACTGGCCCATACTAGGCAGGTCCTTCTCAAATCCAAACCCACTAACAAAAATGTTCGCTGCTGATACCATGGATACCTCTAAGAATGTGTCACCCAACCCAATACCATAGCTGCTGATACCATGGGTACCTCTAAGAATGTGTCACCCGACCCAATACCATAGCTGCTGATACCATGGGTACCTCTAAGAATGTGTCACCCAACCCAATACCATAGCTGCTGATACCATGGGTACCTCTAAGAATGTGTCACCCAACCCAATACCATAGCTGCTGATACCATGGGTACCTCTAAGAATGTGTCACCCAACCCAATACCATAGCTGCTGATACCATGGGTACCTCTAAGAATGTGTCACCCCCATACCCATTACCATAGCTGCTGACACTATGGGTACCTCTAAGAATGTGTCAGAGAAACATGAGTGAAAATGGGAGGGTGAGAAGAGGTCCTGCCTATCATGGATCAGTAGGTTATGCTAATTTTAACTGAGAAAGTGTACGGCAGATAAAAAGTTACTACCCCCCCCCAAAAAAAAATGGATAAGTCCCATAAAGTAATTGTGTTGCTATAGTGTTCCTAACCCATGGATATGTAAAGTAAAAGGACACAAGTGCAACTAATGTGACATTTATTGTGGCAACGTTTCGCTCTCCAGGAGCTTTATCAAGCCGTTACAATGGCTTGATAAAGCTCCTGGAGAGCGAAACGTTGCCACAATAAATGTCACATTAGTTGCACTTGTGTCCTTTTACTTTACATATTGTCGGTAATTCTACCAACTTTATTACAACCCATGGATACTTACAGATATTGTGAAGAACAAGCTTGTGAAAGATACAAATCGCTCATATTTCAGTATATTTATTTAATGCAGGACATGATTTCACATGTCCAAACATTTTAAAGCATTTACTAATGTGTAGAGCAGAGGGAGGTGGGCCAGGGCGAGGGGAGGGCTTTGACAAGGAGTGGCGGTGGTGGGCGGCTTGGGGCGGGGTGGTGAGGGGGACGGGGAAGGGGGGAAGGAAGCTCTCAAACATTGATTACTGGCGAGGCCAGGACGAGTGCCATTCAGCTGCATGTTTATGCTGCACACATATTACTGAGATCCCCCGGGGTATACCACAGCACCTGTGTGGTACACTACCACAGCACCTGTGTGGTACACTACCACAGCACCTGTGTGGTACACTACCACAGCACCTGTGTGGTACACTACCACAGCACCTGTGTGGTACACTACCACAACACCTGTGTGGTACACTACCACAGCACCTGTGTGGTACACTACCACAACACCTGTGTGGTACACTACCACAACACCTGTGTGGTACACTACCACAGCACCTGTGTGGTACACTACCACAGCACCTGTGTGGTACACTACCACAGCACCTGTGTGGTACACTACCACAACACCTGTGTGATACACTACCACAGCACCTGTGTGATACACTACCTGTGTGGTACACTACCACAGCACCTGTGTGGTACACTACCACAGCACCTGTGTGGTACACTACCACAGCACCTGTGTGATACACTACCACAACACCTGTGTGATACACTACCACAGCACCTGTGTGATACACTACCACAGCACCTGTGTGGTACACTACCACAACACCTGTGTGATACACTACCACAGCACCTGTGTGGTACACTACCACAACACCTGTGTGGTACACTACCACAGCACCTGTGTGGTACACTACCACAGCACCTGTGTGGTACACTACCACAACACCTGTGTGGTACACTACCACAGCACCTGTGTGGTACACTACCACAACACCTGTGTGGTACACTACCACAACACCTGTGTGGTACACTACCACAGCACCTGTGTGGTACACTACCACAGCACCTGTGTGGTACACTACCACAGCACCTGTGTGGTACACTACCACAACACCTGTGTGATACACTACCACAGCACCTGTGTGATACACTACCTGTGTGGTACACTACCACAGCACCTGTGTGGTACACTACCACAGCACCTGTGTGGTACACTACCACAGCACCTGTGTGATACACTACCACAACACCTGTGTGATACACTACCACAGCACCTGTGTGGTACACTACCACAGCACCTGTGTGGTACACTACCACAACACCTGTGTGGTACACTACCACAGCACCTGTGTGGTACACTACCACAGCACCTGTGTGGTACACTACCACAGCACCTGTGTGGTACACTACCACAACACCTGTGTGGTACACTACCACAGCACCTGTGTGGTACACTACCACAGCACCTGTGTGGTACACTACCACAGCGCCTGTGTGGTACACTACCACAACACCTCTGTGATACACTACCACAGCACCTGTGTGATACACTACCTGTGTGGGACACTACCACAACACCTGTGTGATACACTACCACAGCACCTGTGTGATACACTACCACAGCACCTGTGTGGTACACTACCACAGCACCTGTGTGGTACACTACCACAGCACCTGTGTGGTACACTACCACAGCACCTGTGTGGTACACTACCACAGCACCTGTGTGGTACACTACCACAGCGCCTGTGTGGTACACTAGCACAACACCTCTGTGATACACTACCACAGCACCTGTGTGATACACTACCTGTGTGGTACACTACCACAACACCTGTGTGATACACTACCACAGCACCTGTGTGATACACTACCACAGCACCTGTGTGGTACACTACCACAGCACCTGTGTGGTACACTACCACAGCACCTGTGTGGTACACTACCACAGCACCTGTGTGGTACACTACCTGTGTGGTACACTACCACAACACCTGTGTGGTACACTACCACAACACCTCTGTGATACACTACCTGTGTGGTACACTACCACAACACCTCTGTGATAACTACCTGTGTGGTACACTACCACAGCACCTGTGTGGTACACTACCACAGCACCTGTGTGGTACACTACCACAACACCTCTGTGATACACTACCTGTGTGGTACACTACCACAACACCTCTGTGATACACTACCTGTGTGGTACACTACCACAACACCTCTGTGATACACTACCTGTGTGATACACTACCTGTGTGGTACACTACCACAATACCTGAGGATAGCCCTTGCACACACACACACACACACACACACACACACACACAAACACACACACACACACACACACACACACACACACACACACACATACACACACACACACACACACACACACACACACACACACACACACACACACACACATACACACACACACAACCGCAACCACAAATAGGTGAGTACACACACACACACACACACACACACACACACACACACACACACACACACACACACACACACACACACACACACACACACACATACACACACACACAACCGCAACCACAAATAGGTGAGTACACACACACACACACATACAAACAAACACACACACTAAAACACACACACACACACACACACACACACACACACACACACACACACACACACACACACACACACACACACATACACACACACACACACACACACACACATACACACACACACACACACACACACACACACACACCGCTTAAAAGACACCACTAACACAGCAAGACTTGTTGCTGTTTGGCAACATTCTTTTTGAAGATAAATGGTTCAGAGAACCCACAAGTTGATAGACACATGTGCATCACTTGAGTATCTTCACTGTGGAAGCGTTTCGTCACACAGTGACTTCATCAGTCTAATACACAGATGTATATTCTGTTATTGTTCCAGATTATGGAACGAAGCTCTTCTTCCAGGCTGAGGGACTGATCACCTCTAAACTACGTCTTCAAGGGTGATGGACTGATTACAATGTCTTCACATCTCGACTGTTTCTGCAGACTCCTCTGTACTCGACTGAAGAAGCCTACTCTGTAGGCGATACGTTTCGGAATATAGAAACCTAACTGTTGCACATGTGTCTCACTTATGGACCATGGATTAAGACCTTAAAGCTGGACCATTAGTGGGCTATGGGTTTAAGGACCATGGGAAACAAGAGTTCCAGTTAATAATTTGGCCAATTTGGCGCTAGTTCTAGAGGTACTTGATTCCACCTAGTTAGCCTTTCAGTGTAACGTTATTATAGGTAGTAAAATTTATAAATTATACTATTTAGCATTTTATTCTAGAAATTCTAGCGTTGTTTCTAGCGACAGTTTGTAGTTTTTAACATCTTGCTACATTTTAGCAGTTTTAATATCTCGCTACATTTTAGCAATATATCTCGCTACATTTTAGCAATTTGAACATCTCGCTATATATATTAGCAATTTTGATATCTCGCTGTTTTAGCAGTTTTAATATCTCTCTACATTTTAGCAGTTTTAATATCTTGCTACATCTTAGCAGTTTTAATATCTCGCTACAATTTAGCAGTTTTAATATCTCGCTACATTTTAGCAGTATTAATATCTAGCTACATTTTAGCAGTTTTAATATCTCGCTACATCTTAGCAAGTTGAACATCTCGCTACATTTTAACAATTTTAATATCTAGCTGTTTTAGCCATTTTAATATCTTGCTACATTTTAACAATTTTAATATCTAGCTGTTTTAGCCATTTTAATATCTTGCTACATTTAGCACTTTTTATGTTGCTACATTTTAGCAATTTAGCTCAAAAGGCTAATGCAGCGCAGGTGAGGGATGACTATACTGACTTATTAATTAAAGGTTCCAGAGCTAGAACAACAACGTGATGTGAGGGTAAATTTGGAGCTGATTGCAATAGCTGTGCAACCAGTCTCCTCGTGCAACAATTGTCAGTCTTATATTCAGTTCAACATCGTATTATGTGCAATAAGATCACGGTAAACAGGTGATATCACAATATACAAAATAACCACTGTGAAAAAATAGTGAATTTCCAAGCACTTTCGTGATGTCTCACATTATCAAGGAACAGTAAAAATAAAAAGGATATTATTACATCATATGGCTGGAGGGGGGGGGGGGTTAAGGAGGTTTTGTGTGCGAGGGGCTTGGACTTCCAGCAAGCATGTGTGAGCGTGTTAGGAGGAAATGGAGACAAATGGTTTTTATGACTTGACGTGCTGTTCGAGTGTAAGCAAAGTAACATTTATGGATTTAGGGAAGCCAGTTGGCCAGACTTGAGTCCTGGAGGTGCAACATATGTTGCAGTTTGTCAACTAGTGTAGACGCGCCTCTAGCAAGACAGTGATGGAGTGAATGATGTTATATAAAGATGTTTGTTCTTTTTCGGGTCACGCAGCCTTGATATTAATAATAAAAAAAATATGGTGGTGGAAAGACGCTTGTTCCACCTCATTATTTTTCTCAGTGACCAAAAAGCCTATATATATATCTTTACAAAGTATAAATATGTTTTTATTTGCGCTAAATAATGTTTGAAGAGGTTATAGTGAGTCAGTTAAGGTGAAATAGACATTGAACAAAATATCTATTGAAATCGCCAGTTTCTCAAAAAATCTATATATTGATAGTGAAATTTTTGATAAATATAGTGATTAGATTTATTTTAAGTCAAAACCAGTGAACTGACTGGTAAATAAATAATTATATTGTTTTTTATTTCAGATGCATTTGTGATCAATTGAAATATTCTTAGTAGTAGGCTTAATATAGGCTTTATATAGTAGGCTTAATATAGGCTTTATATAGGCTTTATATTATATAAAGCCTATATATAAATTATATAGTAGGCTTAATATAGGCTTGATATAGTAGGCTTAAAATAGGGTTTATATAGTAGGCTTAATATAGGGTTTATATAGCAGGCTTAATATAGGGTTTATATAGTAGACTTAATATAGGGTTTATACCTGGAGTTTACCTGGAGAGAGTTCCGGGGGTCAACGCCCCCGCGGCCCGGTTTGTGACCAGGCCTCCTGGTGGATCAGAGCCTGATCAACCAGGCTGTTACTGCTATATAGGGTTTATATAGTAGACTTAATATAGGGTTTATATAGTAGATTTAATATAGGGTTTATATAGTAGACTTAATATAGGGTTTATATAGTAGACTTAATATAGGGTTTATATAGTAGACTTATATAGGGTTTATATAGTAGACTTAATATAGGGTTTATATAGTAGACTTATATAGGGTTTATATAGTACTTAATGAAAATATAAATGTGAAGCCTCGCCATCTAGGGAAAGCTTTATGTCGATCCGTGGCTCTTGATCCAAGGAACTGGAGTACTAGTCCTCTTCCTAGGATCCAACCTGATTGCCTCTCGCTCCCCAGGTGCTGTAAAACCCCTCCGGGTTTAGTGTTTCCCCACAAATATAATAACGTTTCCCGCCAACAACAACCGAACGTCAAATATTCAATATTGTTTTTTAGAAAGATTTATAGATTTTTGGGCTATTTTTGACAAATATTTTATACCTAAAAAATATATGGGTAAAAAAAGTAAGATATAGATGTAATAAAGAGGAGAAATTATTGAAATATTCGAATATATTGTTAAATTTGGCTCCAGAAAGAGAGTGAGAGGCGGCGAGGGACGAGTTCCAACACTCACTCTCTCATCTTATTTACCAAAAAAAGTGTATTTTTGACGGTGAATCTGCGTTATTACACTTGATAAACTGGTATAAATTGTTGCTGCACCTGATGTAACAATCAGATACCCTGAACGCCACTCAGAAACTTGTAAATATGAAATAAGAGGAGCCGGTCAGGTGACGAGCCTAGCGTAAGTAACATCTAAAAATTATGACGTTATTATAACTTTATTTAATAATTAATGACACTCAGGGGAGGATCTTTGATGCCCGTGATGGGCTCTTGATCCAAGGAAATGCACCTGATCTTACTGTGACCCTGATTACCTTTCATTTCCCCCCCCCCTTAGGGCGCTGTGTCACCCCTGCGGGTTGACTGCTTCTCCATGAATGTATTAATTTATAATGATTTATTTCTTCTTTATTATTGTTTATGTATTCTTCGTTATTCTTGTCTTTTTTTTTCAACAGTTATTCTTCATGGTAATTTATAAACATTTTCTTACTATTTATTTATTTATTTATTTATTTATTTGAACATGATACAGAGAAGTATCACCGGCCTGGTGGCTGAAGCTCCCGCTTCACACACGGAGGGCCCGGGTTCGATTCCCGGCGGGTGGAAACATTTCGACACGTTTCCTTACACCTGTTGTCCTGTTCACCTAGCAGCAAATATGTACCTGGGTGTTAGTCGACTGGTGTGGGTCGCATCCTGGGGGACAAGATTAAGGACCCCAATGGAAATAAGTTAGACAGTCCTCGATGACGCACTGACTTCTTGGGTTATCCTGGGTGGCTAACCCTCCGGGGTTAAAAATCCGAACGAAATCTTATCTCTTATCTTACAAGGAATACAATATTTAAAGTGCAGCTTGTCAAAGTCCCTTGTATGCAGAGCATTATGGGCAGCTTAAGATTAACTAAGCAATGATATATTCAGTGGTACAAAAATTATTGTAAAACATAACAATTTAGTACAAATGAGTATTACAAAGACAGGTCATGTGGTCGTTGCTGTGTAATCTGTAGAATGGAGTATTCTGTTAGGTAATGAAGTTAAATAGTAACAAAGTTTGATTGGGTCACAGGTTGACATTTATGAGATACAATAATGAGATACATATATGAGATACAATTATTCAGTATTTATTTAGTTGTGGGTGAGTAAGTGATTTTTGAGAAGAGACTTGAATTTATAAGCAGTGTTTCTTTTATATTCACTATTTTCACTTTTAATTCAATGAATGTTTATTTAGGTAGAACATCCTGCAGCACATATTCTCCAGCAAAGACAGGATGTTCCAGAGACTGGACACAGTAACAAGGGGACACAGTTGGAAGTTGAAGACACAGATGAATCAAAGGGATGTTAGGAAGTATTTCTTCAGCCACAGAGTAGTCAGGAAGTGGAATAGTTTGGGAAGCGATGTAGTGGAGTCAGGATCCATACATAGCTTTAAGCAGAGGTACGATAAAGCTCATGGTTCAGGGAGAGTGACCTAGTAGCGACCAGTGAAGAGGCGGGGCCAGGAGCTTGGACTCGACCACTGCAACCTCAACTAGGTGAGTACAACTAGGTGAGTACATATTCTCCAGCACATATCCAGTAGCACCATTTACGTCAGGCCCATACTGGAGTATGCAGCACCAGTTTGGAATCCACACCTAGTCAAGCACGTCAATAAATTAGAGAAAGTGCAAAGGTTTGCAACAAGACTAGTCACAGAGCTACGGGGAATGTCCTACGAAGAAAGGTTGAGGGAAATCGGCCTGACGACACTGGAGGACAGGAGGGCCAGGGGAGACATGATAACGACATATAAAATACTGCGCGGAATAGACGAGGTGGACAAAGACGGGATGTTCCAGAGAAGGGACACAGACACAAGAGGTCACAATTGGAAGTTGAAGACTCAGATGAATCAAAGGGATGTTAGGAAGTATTTCTTCAGTCATAGAGTAGTCAGGCCGTGGAATAGCCTAGAAAGTGAAGTAGTGGAGGCGGGAACCATACATAGTTTTCAGGCGAGGTATGATAAAGCTCATGGAGCAGGGAGAGAGAGGACCTAGTAGCAATCAGTGAAGAGGCGGGGCCAGGAGCTATGACTCGACCCCTGCAACCACAAATAGGTGAGCACATATACAGTAGCACTTATACAGTAGCACATATCCAGTACACATATACAGTAGCATATATCCAGTAGCACATATTCTGCAGTACATATTCTGCAGCACATATCCAGTAGCACATATACGGTAGCATATATCCAGTAGCACATATTCTGCAGTACATTTTCTGCAGCACATATTCTGCAGCACATATTCAGTAGCACATATACAGTTGCACATATCCAGTACACATATACAGTAGCACATCCAGTAGCACATATTCTGCAGCACATATTCCATAACACATATCCAGTAGCACATATACAATAACATATCCAGTAGCACATATACCATAACATATCCAGTAGCACATATACAATAACACATATCCAGTAGCACATATACAATAACACATATCCAGTAGCACATATACAATAACACATATCCCGTAGCACATATACAATAACACATATCCAGTAGCACATATACAATAACACATATCCAGTAGCACATATACAATAACACATATCCAGTAGCACATATACAATAACACATATCCAGTAGCACATATACCATAACATATCCCGTAGCACATATACAATAACACATATCCAGTAGCACATATATAATAACATATCCAGTAGCACATATACAATAAGATATCCAGTAGCACATATACAATAACATATCCAGTAGCACATATACAATAAGATATCCAGTAGCACATATACAATAACATATCCAGTAGCACATATCCAATAACATATCCAGTAGCACATATACAGTAACACTTATCCAGTAGCACATATCCAGTAGAAAATATCCAGTAGTACCTGGAGAGGGTTTCAGGGGTCATCACCCCCGCGGCCCGGTCTGTGACCAGGCCTCGTGGTCTCCATTAACATATATAGCAGTACATATATGATAGCACATATATGGTAGTACATATATGGTAGCACTTATATAACACATATAGTAGCACATATGGTAGTTCATATATGGTAGCACATATATAGTAGCACATGGTGGTTCATATATGGTAGCACATATATAGTGGCACATGGTAATTCATATATGGTAGCACATGTATAGTGACATATATGGTAGCACATATATAGTGGCACATGGTAATTCATATATGGTAGCACATGTATAGTGACATATATGGTAGCACATATATAGTGGCACATATATGGTAGCATATATATAGTGGCACATATGGTAGCACATATATAGTGGCATATATACGGTAGCACATATATGATAGCACATATATAGTGCCACATAATGCAATAATGCTTCATCTAAATTAAATTGAGTCTTGAAAAGACTGCGTTATTCGGATTAGTAATTCCGGAGGATTAATAACCCAGCATAACCTAAGAAAGCAGTGTGGATTATATTGAATTTTTTTTAGGTTCTTCCTCAGGAAGCCACCCATAACAGCTGGGTAGTTCCCAGATATCTATTTGCTGGTGGGTAACAGGCAGGTGTTAGGAAAGTTGTCAATACATCTAGCTCCGCCCAGGATTCAACCTGGGCTCTTTGGTTGTGAGTCGAATGCTCTACCATGGCCAAGTACTGTCTAGAATCAGCGTCGCTTGTTTTGCACGTGATATTCTTGTTACACTTCTTCATTGTTTAATGTCTCGTGAATCATATAAGACTTTCTGGTCAATAAATGCGTCATAAACAACAAGAGTACTATTTGTTTTAAACGATGGATTACTTAAACTATTCCTGTGCGTTACTGGCACAAAGACACAGGTAACAAGAAATACTTTTATTAACATATTTCACCCACTACTGGGTATTACCTATTCATAAATTTGTTTCCTGCCCACAGCCCCATTCCTGCCCCATTCCGGTTCAATCGTTAAGTAGTTTATT
This sequence comes from Cherax quadricarinatus, assembly GCF_038502225.1. Taxonomy (NCBI): domain Eukaryota; kingdom Metazoa; phylum Arthropoda; class Malacostraca; order Decapoda; family Parastacidae; genus Cherax; species Cherax quadricarinatus. Next base: position 4,716,883 of record NC_091385.1, on the reverse strand, counting down.
ATTCGCATTAATCAAGATTTTAATTGCGTTAAACTATGTTTTATGATATACAACTAATTTATACGCGTAAAAAACATTCAAAATTGCGCTGGTGTTACAAGGATGCGTCAGTCTATCAAATAGAATCACCAGACTCGGACAGACAGGCAGAATCATAGGGACAGACAGAAGCAGATATAAACAAACAACATAGAAGGCAGAAAGACAGATGGAGAGAACAACAGATGGATATATAGGCAGACAGGAAGGAGCAGAGAGAGCGGGGGCTGTAAACACGTTCTGTAACATAATTGATGTTGGTTGTATATTCAGGTCAGACTCTCCACGTTGGCCTCAGACTAACCCTGTACGCAACAGGTTAAGTAAATCACTTATCGTAAACTGGTGGCGGTGGTAGTGGTGGTGCTCCTGCCGCTTCTGCTGGTAGTGGTGGTGCTCCTGCTTCTGAAGGTGTTGGTGGTGCTACTGCCTCTTCTGGTGGCGGTATTGCTGATGGTGGTGGTGGTGGTGGTGCTTTTACTGCTACTGTTGCTGCTGTTGTCGTTGACGGTGGTGGTGATGGTGCCGTTGCTACTGTTACTACTGTTTCTTTTGCTGCCGTAGGTGTTATCGCTGCTGCTGCTGTTGATATTACTGCTTCCGTTGCTGTTGTTGCTGCCTTTTTTATACTGCAGTATTTGCTGCTGCTGTTGCTATTCCATCTATTGGTGATACTATTGCTGCTCCTGCTGTTGTTATTGCTTCGCCTCTTCTGTAGTTACTACCGATGTTACTGCTGTTGTAGCTTCTGCTATTGCTGCAATTGTTGCTGCTGCTATTTTTTTTTGCTGTTTTTACAGCAGCTTTTGTTGTAGCTGCAACACACAACACTAAAACTCCAGCTGTTTTGTTATGTTAGACAAGACGAGTTACGATGCACTTTGAATGTTAAAATTCCATTAGTTAATGGTCGAACAGAGCAAATTTAGCCGAGGGAGGATTGAACCTACACCATTCTTATCTCTGAATGACCCTCACAGGTTTAAAACTTTTATTTGCATTTCTGAATTTGAATTTCCCAAACTTACAACACCAGAAGAAAGGAGGACCGTGGAAGATGTGATCATGGTATGCAAAATACTCAAGGGAGTAGCTAGATTAAATAGGAACAGGATGCCTGAGAGAAAGAGAGAGAGAGAGCCGCTAGGACGTCGTTTTTTATCACCAAACTTGTTCAGCAGCCCGACTAAAGTTTTGCTAACTTCTGGGGGCCTCGTATTGATCTCTGTGGCTGTTTCCACGTCTTCGTTACCACTAATATTGTGTGTGTGTGTGTGTGTGTGTGTGTGTGTGTGTGTGTGTGCACTTAGTTGTGTTGCTAAGGTCGCATCATAGCTCCTAGCCTCGAGTTTTATCTATTCTCAACCTTCTTTACCGATCAAAGACTGCCAGGGCCCAGTCACGCCTACTTTTGAAAGCGAGTGCAGTGCTTGTTTCCACTACTTCTCGTCTAGTGCGTTTCATTTACCACTCTGAAACTGTAAAAAGTACTTCTTGAAGTCCCTGCGACTCATCTATCTTTAGCTGTCTTTGTCCTCTGTCTCTCTCTTTCTCTCTCTCTCCCCTGCCTTCCCCGTCGTGGGACAGCTTGCGGATCTCTCACTCCTGTCATCTTCTTGTCACTTTAGACAGGCTCTCCGTCACTGTTTCTTGTCATTTTCCTTCCTTCACCTCAAAACTTTCACGCCAGATTTTCCTTTCCTTGGTCTCATAAACCCCCGTCCTTGTAAACAAAGACACAATATGCAAATCAAGCTTTCATTGGAACAACGTTTCACAGTATAGACAGGATAAAACGTTTCTCAAAGCTAAACGTTGTATTTGTCTTCATACTTGTCAGCAAGGCCACATTTCATCCACCATAGGTCCTCTTAGCATCAACTTTTTTTCGAGTGTCTTGTTCTTCAAGAGGGTTTCCTTGACGCTGGTAAAGGGCTCGTGTGTCTTGAAGTTGCAGTTGTCTTCCACATCTTTGAATCAAAACTGATTACCTCTCTTTCCCCAAACGCTGTATGCCCTCTTCAGGGCTCGTAGGTGACATGGAGTTACAGAAGATTAACGATCCTTTTTTGTTTTTTTAATAAGATGGTTGCAAGCTTCATTGCAGCTGGCTCTTTTATTGTTGAACTGAGATAGTTATTCAGTCTGACGCTATTAGTCTTTATACGCTCATTACCTTCGTGTATTTTGCAGGCTGCTGCAGTTCGGCCTGTAGTCTGCTGAACTGAGCCATCACTGTAAGCATCACTGAGCAGCAAGGCATCTACATGCCAGGCAGTAGTTTCTTGCACTCCTGTCATGAGTGAATTTTCATTGTTCTTAATGCCAGGCATGTACAACGTACGTGTATGGGTAATGGGTAGGGAAAAGGAAATCATTGACAGGTTCATTGCATTTAATAAGGATGATCGATTTAATTAGATTAGTCATAGTTACCCTCAACAGATTAGTGTATAGGTTGTGAGCTGGTATGTTATTGATGCTAGATGGCTTGTGGTAGAAAATGAAATCTCACATTCCTGAGATGTGCTGGCGACGTCGGGTCTGTCATGATCTTATTAAAGAAGGTTATATTTACTTGTTCTATTCTTACATATTCAGTAGGAAGCTTCAGTTCTTCCCACATGTTTGTTTCTAGTGAACACCTGAGCATTAAGAATTCTCTGCGTGGCCCTCTTCTGGATTATTTTAAGTCTACTAAGCAGAGCGTGTGGAAAGTTAATCAAGTGTAGTGCTTGGTAATTAATGCGAGATTTAATAAGCATTATGCAGAACAGTCTTGCATATTTAACGACGGTGCCACTGTTCCTTCCTACAAGTGTTGTAAGCTGCTTAAGTCACCTCACCATTCTCCTATGGTACACCAACCTTGTTTCACGCCCGTATAGGCATCAATCTCTCTTTATCATATTACAGCATCTCTTATCGTATTACAACCATTAATAATATCGACTCAAGGAAACCTTTTAAATTATTTAAAACCTAGCACCTAATGCGTATCATGCACAATAAAACTGTTGTGATCTCACTGTGTAGTTGAAAATCAGACAATATTCAAAGCTTTGTACATAGCTCTCTTCCAATCAACATCTCGGTTGTATCTACAAGAACCATACTCATAGCACTAAGAACAAAATTATTCCCAAACTGTCAGGATACAGTATGTTGCCTTCCCAGGTCAAAAGTAAACATGTCAAAGACCACAAAAGCGATGACATCTAATTATCAGACCATTCAACCAATGCACGTGTATGTGATATGACGAAATGAAAAGGACAGTACTGGGAACAGTTCTTGCAAGACATCGGCTATGCTACTTCTGCTGCCTATACGTGGTCTAAAATCAAAATGATTTCAAAATCGTACACATCTCTGCTTGAACATCACTCACCTAGTTGATCAGGCCCTGATCCATCGGGAGGCCTGGTCATGGACCGGGCCGCGGGGGCGTTGATCCCCGGAATAACCTCCAGGTAACCATCCAGGTAACCTACAACGTATGCAGACGTACTACTTGAACAATATGTAAATATTTCGAGTTTCCAAGATTCACCTCAGAATATTCAACATCACAAACAACAGTATCAGGTGAAACCTCGGAGTTGTTACTGTTACTTATGGTGTAACACGACTCACGAAATCGTAATGACACAATTGCAAACAAACCATACCACGGGTGGGGTTAGAACCCGCGATCAGTCACAAAACTCCAGTGGCTAACGCGGCGGTCTGGAGTTTTGTGACTGATCGCGGGTTCTAACCCCACCCGTGGTATGGTTTACTGTATAACACCTTCAGAGCTTCAAACTGTATCAGAATACAACAAGACCGTTTCACCTGGGAAAGTCAAGATCAACTTCAATGTTCACTTGTCATCCAACAAAAACAAGAGCGAAACTGGAGTGAAAATTAAGTGAAACGAGTGAATCTGAGTGAAACTTAAGAGAAACTGAGTGAAACATAAATGAAACATGAGTGAAACACAAGTGAAACATAAAACTTGAGTGAAACAAGTGAAACTTGAGTGAAACAAGTGAAATCTGATAGAAACAAACTTGAGTGAAACAACTGAAACTTAAGTGAAACATAACTGAAACTTAAGTGAAACATGAATGCAGCATAACTTAAACTTCAGTGAAACGTAAGTGAAACACAACAAACCTGAGTGAAACGTAAGTGAAATTTGAGTGCAACATACCGAAACGAGTGAAACATAAGTGAAATTTGAGTGAAACAACTTGAGCGAAACAACTGAAACGTGACTGAAATATAAGTGAAACATAAGTGAAACAAGCTTGAGCGCAACAAAGCTGAAACGAGCGAAACGTAACCGAAACTTGAGTGAAACATGAGTGAAACGTAAGTGAAACATAACTGAAACTTGAGTGAAACGTAAATGAAACTTCAGTGAAACAAAACTTGAGCGAAAAACTGAAACTTGAGTGAAACATGAATGCAGCATAACTGAAACTTGAGTGAAACGTAAGTGAAACAACTGAAACTTGAGTGAAACGTAACTGAAACTTGAGTGAAACGTAAATGAAACTTGAGCAAAACAAATGTAGCATAACTGAAACTTCAGTGAAACGTAAGTGAAACTTGAGTGCAACATAAACTTCAGTGAAACGTAAGTGAAACTGGAGTGCAACATAAACTTCAGTGAAACGTAAGTGAAACTTGAGTCAAACGTAAGTGAAACGAGTCAAACGTAACTGAAACTTGAGTGAAACATGAATGCATCATCACTGAAACTTCAGTGAAACAACTGAAACTTGAGTGAAACATGAATGCAGCATAACTAACTTCAGTGAAACAACTGAAACTTGAGTGAAACATGAATGCAGCATAACTGAAACCAGTGAAACATGAATGCAGCATAACTGAAACTTCAGTGAAACGTAAGTGAAACATAACTAAAACTTGAGTGAAACGTAACTGAAACTTGAGTGAAACGTAACTGAAACTTGAGTGAAAAACTTGAGCGAAACTGAAACTTGAGTGAAACAAACTTGAGCGAAACATAACTGAAACTTGAGTGAAACATGAATGCAGCATAATTGAAACTTGAGTGAAACGTAAGTGAAACTAAAACTTGAGTACAACGTAAGTGAAACTTGAGTGAAACGTAACTGAAACTTTAGTGAAACGTAAATGAAACTTGGGTGAAACAAACTTGAGCGAAACAACTGAAACATGAATGCAGCATAACTGAAACTTCAGTGAAACTTGAGTGCAACATAACTGAAACTTGAGTCAAACGTAAATGAAACTTGAGTGAAACGTGAATGCAGCACAACTGAAACATAATTGAAACTTGAGTGAAACAAATGCAGCATAACTGAAACGTCAGTGAAACAACTGAAACTTGAGTGAAACATGAATGCAGCATAACTGAAAATTCAGTGAAACGTAACTAAAACTTGAGTGAAACGTTAATGAAACTTGAGTGAAACAAACTTGAGCGAAACAACTGAAACTTGAGTGAAACAAACTTGAGCGAAACATAACTGAAACGAGTGAAACAAGTGAAACATGAATGCATAATTGAAACTTGAGTGAAACGTAAGTGAAACCACTAAAACTTGAGTACAACGTAAGTGAAACTTGAGTGAAGCGTAAGTGAAACTTGAGTGAAATGTAACTGAAACAAGCTTGAGCGAAACATAACTGAAACTTGAGTGAAACATGAATGCAGCATAACTGAAACTTTAGTGAAACGTAAGTGAAACAACTGGAACTAAAGTGCAACATAACTGAAACTTGAGTGAAACGTAAGTGAAACATAACAAACTTTAGCGAAACTGAAACTTGAGTGAAACATGAATGCAGCATAACTGAAACATACGTGCAGCCAGCAGCAACAGCCTGGTTGATCAGGCTCTGATCCACCAGGAGGCCTGGTCACAGACCGGGCCGCGGGGGCATTGACCCCCGGAACTCTCTCCAGGTAAACTCTAGTGAAACACAAATGAAACGAGTGATAGTAAGTGAAACTTGAGAAAAATATGAAACTAGTGACACACATGAAAATGAGCGAAACGTAAATGAAACGTAAAAATGAGTTAAACATGCCATTTAAGGTAAGGTAAGGCAGTCACTGTAAGGTACTGTCACTGCCATTGTAAGGTTGTCTGTTGGCTGTGTCCAAGGCAGCTTTGAGGTCGATAAAGGCTGCCTTTGTGACAAATTCCAACAAGGTGAAATACTCAGTGAAGCCACTTTGTGTTCTACCAGAGAGGAACCCATAGAGATTGAGAGAGTGAGTTTATATTGTATTTGGACACTGAGTCTATTAAGGTCAATTCTCTCAAGGACTATGTACATGGAGGATGTTACTAAGCTGGATCTAACTTGTTAGTTTGGTTATGGAATGAGCACTATCACAATGTCCAGCGGCCAGGTAGGACGCCATCCCACAGGCTGAATTTACACACATCATGTGGAGAGTTGTTGGTCAGCTCATTCAGAAGACTAAGTGAATTATGAATGAGCTGAACAACAGCACTACCTATAATGTGTGTAAATTCAGCCTGTGAGATGGCGTCCTAAATGGCCGCTGGACACTGTGATAATGCTCATTCCATAACCAAACTGTAACAAGTTTAGATCCATCTTAGTAACATCCTCCATGTGCATAGTCCTTGAGAGAATTGACCTCAATACAATAAATAAACTCTCTCTCTCAATCTCTAATATGGGTTCCTCTCTGGTAGAACACAAAGTGGTTTCACTGAGTATTTCACCAGGTTGGAGCGTGACACAAAAACAGCTCAAAAGCACCTTAAAGAGATAAGATTTCGTTCGGATTTTTAACCCCGGAGGGTTAGCCACCCAGGATAACCCAAGAAAGTCAGTGCGTCATCGAGGACTAACTTATTTCCATTGGGGTCCTTAATCTTGTCCCCCAGGATGCGACCCACACCAGCCGACTAACACCCAGGTACCTATTTGCTGCTAGGTGAACAGGACAACAGGTGTAAGGAAACGTGTCGAAATGTTTCCACCCGCCGGGAATCGAACCCGGGCCCTCCGTGTGTGAAGCGGGAGCTTTAGCCACCAGGCCACCGGGCCTGGTGGCCTTTGACACAGCAACAGACAACTTATCTTGGTACAATCGGCTAACGTCGAAGTCTGGGGAGAAGAGGGAACTAAAAACTTAGATCCAAGGATACTGGAGCAACAGAACAAACTCAAGCCATACATAAAAGTGTCAGGAGCGTCAACAGTGCCTTACATAAGCTGGGCACACTTCAGGTAGAGTACTGTCTCCCTCTAATATACTATTACCTAAGGTGCCCAACATCGCTACGCAAGACGTCATGCAGATGATATTAGTATGTTTGTGAACACTTCCAATACGCTTGGCGAACTGAGAATATGGGCAGCCTCCCAAATTGCCCTGCCAGCTTTCTTATCCTCCTCCAAACTCTATTCAATGCATTGAATGTAGTCTCATATTCACGGACAAGATCAAATCTTACTACCAAATGTCTGCGTTAATAACATGGCACCCATTCAAAACAATCACACTGACACTGTGAACAATATAAATACTTAAGAGTATGAATAAACAACGATACTGTGAGTAATCTACATCGCAGAGCTGAAGAGAGACTTAAACAGAACTAGGAGGGGCTGGAAGAGGGAGGTGGCCGCCTTTATCTCTGCCGATTTCGATGAGCTTGGAACCCTGTGCTTTGATTGGATTTGTGGCACCTTCCAGGGACCAAGGAGCTCTAATCTTATTGGTGTAAAGTGGTACTGATGTTCCAAGTCCGTATAATGTACACTGTATTTGATTTAAGGAAGACTATCGTATCCTGGGGAGGACCAAAGGACTGTTGTGAGTGGCATCCTGGGGAAAACCTAGGAACTTAAATGGAAATGAGTGAAAAATAACAACGATTTCACGTATTCACACACACACACACACACACACACACACACACACACACACACACACACACACACACACACACACACACACACACACACACACACACACACACACACACACGTTCACCTAACTCTGAAGATCTGTATAAACACATGAAAGTTCTCAGATATTCCTGTAACTGGAAAGATACAAAGTACCGACACGATTCTCAATAAAAAGTTTCGTTCACGTAGGAGTTTTACGAAGTTAATGAACTTAATAAAACTCTCACATTCGCGTCTCGGGTATTTCTATCCTGATATTTTTCACTGGTATTTTTTTCATATTTGCAGTCAGGTGTTTTATTGTCATTTCTTGCCATGTAATGGAGTTAGAGCGGCGCCCAGACGAGGAGCCTCTTAATTTTTCCCAGACTAATTAAGTACCTCAGAGGCCATTAGGAACTAGGGAGAAAGTTTTGGAACCATGTGAATTATTGAACGACCCTGCCTGTCTCCCTCTCGTTTAGATCACAGATGCTGAGAGAGAGAGAGCGAGAGAGAGGAAAAAAAAAGGTTAATTTATTGGAATAAACCATATTAAAAAGTGAGACACACAGAGAAAAACAAACACACACACACAAACATCTCACACACACATCACACGCACACAACACACGCACACATCACACACACATCACACACACATCACACACATCACACACACATCACACACACATCACACACACATCACACACACATCACACACACATCACACACATCACACAAACATCACACACACATCACACACACCTCACACACACCTCACACACACACCTCACACATACACACCTCTCACACACATCACACTCACATCACACACACATCACACACACACATCACACAAACACCTCATCACACACCTCACACACACACGTCTCACACACACGTCACACATACACACTTCACACACACACACACCTCACACACACACCTCACACACACACACACCTCACACACACACACACACACACACACACCTCACACACCTCACACACACACACACACACACACACACACCTCACACACACCTCACACACACCTCACACACACCTCACACACACACACGCATACCTCACACACACATCACACATCACAAACACCTCACACACAGCTCACACTCACCTCACACACCTCACACACCTCACACACCTCACACACCTCACACACACCTCACCCCCCCACACACACACGCACACACCTCACCCCCCACCCACACACGCACACACACACACCTGGTCAAGCATGTCAAGAAATTAGAGAAAGTGCAAAGGTTTACAACAAGGCTAGTTCCGGAGCTCAGGGGAATGTCCTACGAAGAAAGGTTGAGGGAAATCGGACTGACGATAATGGAGGACAGAAGGGTCAGGGGAGACATGATAACGACATACAAAATACTGCGTGGAATTGATAAGGTGGACAGAGACAGGTCGTTCCAGAGATGGGACACAGAAACAAGGGGTCACAATTGGAAGTTGAAGACTCAGACGAGTCAGAGGGATGTTAGGAAGTATTTCTTCAGCTATAGAGTCGTCAGGAAGTAGAATAGCCTAGCAAGTGATGTAGTGGAGGCAGGAACCATACATAGCTTTAAGACGAGGTATGACAAAGCTCAGGAAGCAGAGAGAGAACCTAGTAGCGATCAGTGAAGAGGCGGGGCCAGGAGCTGAGTCTCGACCCCTGCAACCACAATTAGGTGAGTACACACCTAGCGGAGAAGAAAGTGATTACATAGTGGGAACACTTCACTCTGGAGGTCCCAAGGTGGTAATAGCAGTGATGTATAACCCACCACAGAACAGCAGGAGGCCAAGGCAAGAGTACGACGAGAGCAATAGAGCGATGGTTGACACACTGGCTAGAGCGGCCAGAAGAGCTCATGCATGCAGTGCAAAGCTCCTGATCATGGGGGACTTTAACCACAAGGAGATCGATTGGGAGAACCTGGACCCACATGGGGGCCAAGATACATGGAGGGCTAAGATGATGGAGGTGGTACTGGAGAACTTCATGTACCAACACGTAAGGGACACTACAAGAGAGAGAGGAGAGGATGAACCAGCAAGGCTGGACTTAGTATTCACCTTCAGTAGTGCAGATATCGAGGACATCACATATGAAAGACCCCTTGGGGCCAGTGACCATGTGGTTTTAAGCTTCGAATACACAGTAGAGCTACAAGTGGAGGGAGAAGCAGGAAGGCCAGGACGAATGAAGCCAAACTACAAGAAAGGGGACTACACAGGAATGAGGAACTACCTGAACGGGGTTCAGTGGGACAGAGAACTGGCAGGGAAGCCAGTTAATGAGATGATGGAATATGTAGCAACAAAATGCAAGGAGGCTGAGGAGAGGTTTGTACCCAAGGGTAACAGGAGTAATGAAAAAGCCAGGATGAGCCCATGGTTTACCCAAAGGTGCAGGGAGGCAAAAACCAAGTGTGCTAGGGAATGGAAGAAATATAGAAGGCAAAGGACCCAGGAGAATAAGGAGAACAGTCGTAGAGCCAGAAACGAATATGCACAGATAAGAAGGGAGGCCCAAAGACAATATGAAAATGACATAGCAGCGAAAGCCAAATCTGACCCGAAACTGTTGTACAGCCACATCAGGAGGAAAACAACAGTCAAGGACCAGGTAATCAGGCTAAGGAAGGAAGGAGGAGAGACAACAGGAAATGACCGTGAAGTATGTGAAGAACTCAACAAGAGATTCAAAGAAGTGTTCACAGAGGAGACAGAAGGGACTCCAGAAAGACGGAGAGGTGGGGCACACCACCAAGAGCTGGACACAGTGCACACAACCGAGGAAGAAGTGAAGAGGCTTCTGAGTGAGCTAGATACCTCAAAGGCAATGGGGCCAGATAACATCTCCCCATGGGTATTGAGAGAGGGAGCAGAGGCGCTATGTGTACCCCTAACAACAATATTCAATACATCTATCGAAACAGGGAGATTGCCTGAGGCATGGAAGACAGCAAATGTAGTCCCAATCTTTAAAAAAGGAGACAGACATGAAGCGTTAAACTACAGACCAGTGTCACTGACATGTATAGTATGCAAAATCATGGAGAAGATTATCAGGAGAAGAGTGGTGGAACACCTAGAAAGGAATGATCTCATCAACAGCAGCCAGCATGGTTTCAGGGACGGGAAATCCTGTGTCACAAACCTACTGGAGTTCTATGACATGGTGACAGCAGTAAGACAAGAGAGAGAGGGGTGGGTGGATTGCATTTTCTTGGACTGCAAGAAGGCGTTTGACACAGTTCCCCACAAGAGATTGGTGCAAAAACTGGAGGACCAAGCAGGGATAACAGGGAAGGCACTACAATGGATCAGGGAATACTTGTCAGGAAGACAGCAGCGAGTCATGGTACGTGGCGAGGTGTCAGAGTGGGCACCTGTGACCAGCGGGGTCCCGCAGGGGTCAGTCCTAGGACCAGTGCTGTTTCTGGTATTTGTGAACGACATGACAGAAGGAATAGACTCTGAGGTGTCCCTGTTTGCAGATGACGTGAAGTTGATGAGAAGAATACACTCGATCGAAGACCAGGCAGAACTACAAAGGGATCTGGACAGGCTGCAGACCTGGTCCAGCAATTGGCTCCTGGAGTTCAATCCCACCAAGTGCAAAGTCATGAAGATTGGGGAAGGGCAAAGAAGGCCGCAGACGGAGTACAGTCTAGGGGGTCAGAGACTACAAACCTCACTCAAGGAAAAAGATCTTGGGGTGAGTATAACACCAGGCACATCTCCTGAAGCGCACATCAACCAAATAACTGCTGCAGCATATGGGCGCCTAGCAAACCTCAGAACAGCATTCCGACATCTTAATAAGGAATCGTTCAGGACCCTGTACACCGTATACGTTAGGCCCATATTGGAGTATGCGGCACCAGTTTGGAACCCACACCTAGCCAAGCACGTAAAGAAACTAGAGAAAGTGCAAAGGTTTGCAACAAGACTAGTCCCAGAGCTAAGAGGTATGTCCTACGAGGAGAGGTTAAGGGAAATCAACCTGACGACACTGGAGGACAGGAGAGATAGGGGGGACATGATAACGACATACAAAATACTGAGGGGAATTGACAAGGTGGACAAAGACAGGATGTTCCAGAGTTTGGACACAGCAACAAGGGGACACAGTTGGAAGCTAAAGACACAGATGAATCACAGGGATGTTAGGAAGTATTTCTTCAGCCACAGAGTAGTCAGTAAGTGGAATAGTTTGGGAAGCGATGTAGTGGAGGCAGGATCCATACATAGCTTTAAGCAGAGGTATGATAAAGCTCACGGCTCGGGGAGAGTGACCTAGTAGCGATCAGTGAAGAGGCGGGGCCAGGAGCTCGGACTCGACCCCCGCAACCTCAACTAGGTGAGTACAACTAGGTGAGTACACACACACACACAGACACACGCATATGCAACAGGCCTAGTGTCTAATCGACATGTGCCTAGGACAAAATGGTAACTAACACATACACATACACACACACACACACACACACACACATACATACATACACACATACATACACACACACACATACACGCATGCACATACAACAGGCCTAGTGTCTAATCGACATGTGCCTAGGACAAAATGGTAACTAACACATACACATACACACACACATGCACACACACATACATACACACACATACATACACACACACACATACACGCATGCACATACAACAGGCCTAGTGTCTAATCGACATGTGCCTAGGACCAAATGGTAACTAACATGGACACGACAATGGGTAGGAATGTATATTTTCGAGTTACAACTTAGTAATATTTAAATTCGATGCCTGGAAAACAACAAGTGTCTTAAGTGAAAGAAAATTAAGAAAGGTGACTAAGAAAAAATTGATTGACGAAAAATAATATAGTTAAAGGAGTGAACAGGTAACGTTCAAATCTGAGCGTTTGTCACTTGTGTGAGAAAAACTGAATTTGAAACTCATTACTGGACATTAAATAAATATTATGTAAATGAGAAAATGATGGTCGTGAGAAAGATTCTTTAATGAGTAATAGCTGCATAACCCCAACGAGTTTAATACATTTTTCACGTTGCCTGGTAGTTTATGGTGTTCATGGTTCGATCCCCGGCAAGGGTGAAAATATTGGGCGTGTCTTCATATTTGCTGTCCCTGTCCACCTAGCAAGCAAGTAGGTACCTGGGTGTTAGTCGACTGGTGTGGGTGGCATCCTGGAGGGCAAGATTGAGGACCCTAATTGAAATAAGACAGTCCTCGATGACGCACTGACTTTCTTGGGTTATCCTGGTGGCTAACCCTCCGAGGTTAAAAATCCGAACTAAATCTTATCTTAAATATGTACTGTACTTCAAGTTGAACATAGAATACATATATTGAGAGGTGTTTGTCTCAGTGTACTCGTATATACACTGAGATTTTAATCCTTAGTTTAGGCATTAAGGTCTTATTGACTTGGTGAATAGATGACATGCAGCCTTAATGACCCTAGTGTAGTAGTCTTTAAACCCAAATAAACAACAAATACAACTCTCAACGAATGTTATACACACCGAGAGGTTCATGCCGTAGTTTACTTTAATCCTCTGTTTTAGATATTAAAGCATCTTTGAGTAATGATGAATGGTTTACATGGAGCCTTAATGACTCACGTGTAGTCGACAAGCTACCTAATTAAACAACCAGTATAAGTGTGCTTAAGATACCCGAGAGGCTGTCATCATCTTAGGATACTCTTAACATAAGAATATAGGTACATATGGTGTGATCTATTATTTTTAAATTATGTGGAACACCTATTTAGGGTAAATGGGTCATCACATACTACCTACTACTGCTACTACTACTACTAATGAATTTTCTAATACGACATATTGGGTACAAAGTTTTTTTTTTACATGAAAAAGCCCATGTTTATGGCCACATTTATCTGATTAAGACCCTGTGTCCTGGCAAAGAAAACACCACCACACTAATAAGATAGAGTACGGTGAAAATAAATCGGTGTCTAAAAAAAATCAGAAAACGAAACTGATATTTCTGAAGAAAACGGAAATAAATATAAGAGTGTTAACTGAGAGAGAGAGAAAACGAGAACTGTTGAAGGGAGAACTGTGATATTAGTGATGGTAAAGATATTCGGATTTTTAACCCCGGAGGATTAGCCACTCAGGATAACCCGAGACAGTCAGTGCGTCATCGAGGACTATCTTATGCCTTATTTCCATTGGGGTCCTTAAATCTTGTCCTCCAGGATGCCACTCACACCAGTCGATTAACACCCAGGTGCCTACTTCCTTGCTAGTTGAACGGGGACAGCAGGTGTAAGGAAGCATGCCCAGTGTTTCCACCCTTGCTGGTGATCGAACCACGGATACTGTGTGTGAAGCGAGTGTGTTGCCACCAGGCTACAGGACACCAAGGTGGGTTTGGCAGATCTATGTCGGATACAACACGAATACCCAAAGAAAACTTCAGCTGCAGTCACCTGACCACTGCACTCAGCACATGCTGCAATTTTATTATTATTATTATTATTATTATTATTATTATTATTATTATTATTATTATTATTATTATTATTATTATTATTATTATTATTATTATTATTATTATTATTATTATGGGGAAGCACTGAGATGGTTAGGGTGATACAGTACCTGGGAGTGTGAGGCAGTCAGGTTTGATTCAATAAGGGAAAGGTAGCCCTGCCTCAAGGCACCTCCCTTTATAGAGGATCTAATTTACTTCATTCTTCTGACCTTCGTCCTTGTTCTCCTGACCTCTTATCTTTGTCCTTGTGTTCGTGACCTCTTTGTCATTGCGCTCATGACCTCTTATTTTTGTCCGTGTGCTCCTGACCTCTTGTTCTTGTTCTCCTGACCTCTTATTTTTGTCCGTGTGCTCCTGACCTCTTGTTCTTGTTCTCCTGACCTCTTACCTTTGTCCTTGCGCTCCTGACCTCATACATACTTCGGATCTCTAACCATTTTTCCTTGTGCTCCCGACCTGTGTTGTGTAAACAAGGGCTCAGTGTATAATAACTCATAAGCCATCTCGCTATAAGCTGAGGATGAAAATATTTTAAGGTAAGCAAGAAGTGTACTGTATATACAATTTTTTATGCCTAGCTCTATTGCTCACTTAATATATGATAGTGTAAACATGTTACTAGGTTTTTATATGCGTTTGAAAGTAGAAAAGAAGGTTAGTTTCACTTTACAGCAGTGGCCCGAAACCTAACCTGCTGTATACGCGGGGCCATCCTGTAATTCCGACAAGTGTATAAATATACCTAGTTGGATGACTTTTATTGTAGCTAGCTGGCCCAGTGGTTAACGCGTCGGTCTGGAGTTTTATGACTCTGATTGCGGGTTCTAACCCCACCCGTGGTATGGTTTACATTTACAACAGATGAGTATCTTTACTGTTGATTGAAACGTTTCGCCTACGCAGTAGGCTTCTTCAGCCAAATACGGAGTATGATAAATTAAAAGGCAGCAGGCGGAGGTGTTGCTCTCTTACCATCTTAGGGCTCTTGATCCAATGTTTTTATTTAGCTTTTTTCTTGTAGGGCCCTGTGGCCTGGCTGGCAAAGCTCTCGCTTCACACGATGAGGGTCCGGGTTCGATACCCGGCGGCGTGAAAACATTCGACGCGTTTCCTTACACCTGTTGTCCTGTTCACTTAGCAAGTAGGTACCTGGGTGTTAGTTGACTGGTGTGGGTCGCATCCTGGGGGACAAGATTGAGGACCCAATGGAAATAAGACAGACAGTCCCTCGATGACGCACTGACTTTCTGGGTTATCCTGGGTGGCTGACCCTCCGGGGTTAAAAATCTTATCTTACCTCTCTTAACTATCCTCCCTCTGATCAACTCTGATTACCTCCCATTCCCAAGGAACTGAATGACATTGCAGGTTTGCTGCAATGTGTCTTCTTTACTAAGAACTGAGTCTAGGATCATGTTTATCTCTTATAAATTGCTGTTTATCTGGAGACAGCCATGACGGAGTCTTGAGATGACTGCTTTACCACACACTCACTGTCACAATACTTTTTGATTGCACTCGCTGATGCAGATTTAATGCTGTTATTTTAAACCTTAACGGCAAGGGTATAACAGAGAGGTGTATATCCTTCAGTGTGTTTACAGTGGGGGACCATAAGATTGTACGCATCGTGATGTATATATCCTTCAGTGTGTTTACAGTGGAGGACCATAAGATTGTATGCATCGTGATGTATATATCATTTAGTGTGTTTACAGTGGAGGACCATAAGATTGTATGCATCGTGATGTATATGGAAAGTAACTGCCTTTATTACACAGCATCACAAGCCACCACTATCCTAAACAATGCTAAAAGTCTATCAGTACTTAACTACAACATCAGGTCCTTAAGCAAACACTATGATGACCTCCTAGCACTCCTTGAATCACTAAAGACACCCTTCTCCTGCATTATTCTTACTGAGACCTGGCTTAAGCAGGACACAATAGATATCTACCCTCTACCAGGATACACAGCAATTCACAACTGCAGACCAAACCAAGTTGGGGGTGGTATTGCAATCTATTACTCTAACCAATTATCTTGTCTTAGCACCACTTGCTTTAGTGATGAATATGGGGAATACATTTTTGCTAATTTTACTGTAAAAAACCTTAAGACGCCTATAACAATCGGTGCCATTTACCGGATACCTCACACAAACATCCCAAATTTCAGTGAGAAATTAAAGTCACTAATAACAAACAGACAAATGAATAAGCACCACCTTCTCTTAGCTGGAGACTTCAACATCAACCTTGGCCTACTAGATGATCAGCCTGTAACTGATTTCATCAACAATATGAACAACACACTTCTCATACCAACAATAACTAAACCAACCAGGCTCACTGAGACAAGTGCAACCATAATAGACCACATATGGACCAATATACTAGCCCCCCTTAAATCAGGGATAATCACAGATAGCACTACAGACCACTACCCTACCTTCCTCCTGACAAACATTAGTAAACCACCACTTGAATACAACAAAGTCTCATTTAGACTCCATGACGAGGCCTCAGTAAGGAAGTTCACAGCTGACCTAGAGACTGTTGATTGGCCTACAGAATTCTCCAAGGCCAATGGTATTGATGACTGGACAGACATTTTTCTTAACAAATTACTTAGACTATACAACAAACATTGTCCTATAAAACAAAACAGATCACAAACAAACGGCTTGGTTGCCCATGGCTAACCAGCACCATTCTGAAATCCATTGACAAGAAACACCAATATGAAAAGCAATATAGACAGGGCTTAATACACAAAGATACTCTTAAACACTATTCATCAGCTCTCACCAAAGTAATAAAGAAAGCCAAACAACTATACTACTCCAGTAGATTCACAGACACTAGAGGAAATATAAAAAAGACCTGGAAAACACTCTCAGATTCTAGGGACCCACAAACTGAGAAAAACCAAGAATATTGTCCTAACTAAACCTAATGAAACACCACTACATCCCACTGACACAGCTAACAAGATAAACGACTTCTTCTCAAACATAGGATCTAATCTCGCCAGTAAAATCCCACATACCAATGCCCATGCCGGGGACTACCTAGATGGGAATTTCCCTAATTCCTTCTATCTTGCACCAACTGAGCCCACGGAAGTCATTGAGATCATAAAGTCACTTAAAAATAACTCGGGGAATCTGTCTCATGTCCCACCATTACTGTACAAGCGAGCGGCCCATGTCCTTTCGCATGCTATTTCATTACTTTTTAACAAGTCACTAGAGACTAGCACCTTCCCGAAACTACTCAAGATGGCAAGGGTTACACCAATACATAAAGGTGGTGACCCTACAGACTTAAACAACTATAGGCCAATATCTAACTTACCATTGCTATCCAAAATCTTTGAGAAACTCGTGCACAGGAGACTGTATTCATTTATAACGGCTCAAAACATACTCAACCCCTGCCAGTTTGGATTCAGGAAAAATAAAAGCACTAATGATGCAATCATAAAAATGCTAGATCTGCTTTACACAGCATTGGAAAATAAGGAATATCCACTAGGAATTTTTATTGACCTAAGAAAAGCTTTTGACACAGTAGACCACGACATCCTACTCCACAAACTTGATCACTACGGTATAAGAGGCCATGCGCTTGCTTATTTCAAATCTTACATTACTAATAGGTATCAGTACGTCACCATTAAAGACACAGCATCAGCAACACGGCCACTTGATACTGGAGTTCCGCAGGGAAGTGTCCTTGGTCCCCTGCTCTTCCTCATATACATCAATGACCTTCCAAACGTATCCCAACACCTGAAACCCATTCTCTTTGCTGATGACACGACTTATGTCATCTCTCACCCTAATCTTGCCACCCTCAACACCATTGTGAATGAGGAGCTGATTAAAATATCGACTTGGATGACAGCCAATAAACTTACGCTTAACACTGACAAAACCTACTATATTATGTTTGGTAGCAGAGCAGGAGATACACAAATTGACATTAAGATTGACAACACTCTAATTACCAGAAATAATGGGGGAAAATTCCTAGGCTTATACCTTGACAACAACCTGAATTTCAGCACCCATATCCAGCATATAGCCCAAAAAGTATCCAAAACGGTTGGGATCCTCTCCAAGATACGATACTACGTGCCGCAAAATGCCCTTCTCACACTATACCACTCACTTATTTATCCATACCTCACCTATGCTATTTGTGCTTGGGGATCAACTGCAGCAACACACCTAAAGCCAATAATAACCCAACAAAAAGCTGCAGTAAGAATAATCACTAAATCCCATCCCTGGCAACACCCCCTCCCCCACTCTTCATAGATCTAAACTTACTCCCAGTTCAGTACATCCACACTTACTACTGTGCAATCTACATCTACAGGGCCTTAAACTCTAATATCAACCTTGACCTAAAACGCTTTCTTGATAGTTGTGACAGAACCCACAGGCATAACACCAGACACAAACATCTCTACGACATTCCCCGTGTCCGACTAAACCTTTACAAAAATTCAATGTATGTCAAAGGCCCTAAAATCTGGAATACCCTACCTGAGAACTCTAGAACTGCAAACACATTCATCACCTTCAAAACTACCATTAGAAAACATCTTATCTCCCTGATACACCCCGTCAACTAACTACACGAATACCACCTGGTGGTTCACACTTACACTCACTCACTCATTTGACCATAAACAGAAATATTAATCTTAGTCTTAAAATAATGAATCCTGTGATACTCCAATACTGAAACTATGTACTGTGCCAAAACAAAAGCATTCACATTGCTAAACTCACAAACTAGTATTTAGTCACTTAGCCATAATACCAACTTACCTCATAATTTGTAATATTTTACAATTAAGAATAAAACTAAGTATGCCCGAAATGCCTAGCCATGCTAAGCGTTCTAGTGGTACACTCTGTAATCACAATTTTACTACATGTAAACCAAACAATAACCAAATTTCTGTAAACTCAGCATTGTAATCCTTATAGAGAATAAACTTTGAATTTGAATTTGAATATATATCATTTAGTGTGTTTACAGTGGAGGACCATAAGATTGTATGCATCGTGATGTATATCCTTCAGTGTGTTTACAGTGAAAGGTTACAAGATTGTATAGAGATGTATACCGCTCAGTGTATATTTGATTAGTTTACTTTAAATTATATTAGGAATTCAAATATCCTTGATTGATGTTGCATAGATGACAGACATCCCTAATTATCCACGTGTAGTCGATAGGCTTGAAACCTAATAAAACAACCAACTAACCAGATCAACAGAGGGTCACTTCACCCTCATTGCACCGAATGACCCTCACTGGTTTAGCGCTTCACGAAATACAAAGGGAAAGTTAAAACTCACATTTTGGTGTGAAATGTTGCCACAGCCCCGCAAAAGTGCTACACGAGTTAAATTATTATTATTATTATTATTATTATTATTATTATTATTATTATTATTATTATTATATTCAGCGGGAGAGCACTACACCCATAGGACCATACAGCACCTGGAAAATTGGAAGTAATCAAGTTTGAGCAGTGATAAGGGAGATCAGTTACAATACCTTGGATCAAGAGACTACTAGCATGAAGGCTAGTTGTCTGTAGCAGTTCCATCACAATTAAGATCTGTGTTGGTAAATGAGACACTTGTGCAACATTTGGGTATCTTTATTCTGGAAACGTTTCACCAGCCAGTGGCTTCTTCAGTCCAGTACAGAGAAAGGTGGAAGATGAGGAGGACTTTTGAGGTAATCAGTCCCTCAGCCTGGAGTCGATATGTTCAGTCTCACCAGCTTGTTTGTTGCGAAGTGGTAGTACGCTCAGCTCTCAACCGAGAGGCCCTAAGGTCAGTCCCTGGAGGAGGTGGGAGGTGGACATCTAACACAGCTTCTGTTACACTTACAGCTCCTGTTACACTTACACTGTTACAGCTCCTGTTACACTTACACTGTTACAGCTTCTGTTACACTTACACTGTTACGCTTACAGCTTCTGTTACAGTTACCTCCAGGGGAGGTAATTGACTGTCGTGGGTGGCTGCCTGGGTGGGGCGAGGCGCATGGTCATGTCTCCGTGTACTAGTTGCCTTTGCTCACATAACAGTAAAAGAGAAACGTTGGTCAGTCGACTGTCGTGGGTCGCATCCTAGGGAAGAGAATCAAAGAATTTCAATGAAACTAAGTCACATTGCCTTTCTTAATTATCGAAAATTACGCCTCTACGTTGATAATGTCTTCTCTTTATTCCACCCATCTCTGAGGATTTTCTTGTTGTACTTTATCAAACAGGATAAGTTCCATGTCACACTCCATCATATACGTTGAATTCTGTCACACAGGATGTTTCGTGTCATACTTCATCACAGATTGGGTTTCCTGTCATGCTTTATCACACAGGTTGGGTAACCTGTCATACTCCATCACACAGGTTGGGTTACCTGTCATACTCCATCACACAGGTTGGGTTACCTGTCATACTCCATCACACAGGTTGGGTTACCTGCCATACTCCATCACACAGGTTGGGTTACCTGTCATACTCCATCACACAGGTTGGGTTACCTGTCATACTCCATCACAGGGTTTACCTGTCATACTCCATCACACAGGTTGGGTTACCTGTCATACTCCATCACACAGGTTGGGTTACCTGTCATACTCCATTACACAGGTTGGGTTTCCTGTCATACTCCATCACACAGGTTGGGTTTCCTGTCATACTCCATCACACAGGTTGGGTTACCTATCATACTCCATCACACAGGTTGGGTTACCTGTCATACTCCATCACACAGGTTGGGTTACCTGTCATACTCCATCACACAGGTTGGGTTACCTGTCATACTCCATCACACAGGTTGGGTTTCCTGTCATACTCCACACAGGTTGGGTTTACTGTCATACTCCACACAGGTTGGGTTACCTATCATACTCCATCACACAGGTTGGGTTATCTGTCATACTCCATCACACAGGTTGGGTTTCCTGTCATACTCCATCACACAAGCAAATAATATTGTTGCAGTAATAACACCAGGAGGCAGCTCTGATGAAAACTCACACTCACACGAGCTTTTAAATCTCTGCACAAAATTCAATTTAAACCAGCAAATAATAGAGCCTACTAGACTGGAGAATACACTAGACCTCATCTTCACTAACAATGATGATCTGATAAGAAATGTCACCATATCAAAAACAATATACTCAGATCACAACATAATTGAGGTTCAGACATGTATGCGTGGAGCCCCAGACCGACATAATGAGACTAGTCACGAGGGAGCATTCACCAAATTCAACTTCAATAACAAAAACATAAAGTGGGACCAAGTAAACCAAGTCCTAACCGATATAAGCTGGGAAGATATACTAAGCAACACAGACCCCAACTTATGCCTAGAACAGATTAACTTGGTGGCACTCGATGTATGCACAAGGCTTATTCCTCTAAGAAAAAGGAGGAGTAGATGTAAAATAGAAAGAGACAGGCGCTCCCTTTACAGGCGACGGAAAAGAATAACAGAGCGGCTAAAAGAGGTCAATATATCTGAAATGCGTAGGGAGACACTGGTCAGAGAAATAGCAAGCATCGAACTCAAGCTAGCTCTGATGTGAAAGTCCCACTCAAATCCAACCCTTCCCACTCATGTACTTATCCAACCTAGATTTGAAACTAAACAAAGTCCTAGCCTCAATAACCCAACTAGGTAGACTGTTCCACTCATCAACTACCCTATTTCCAAACCAATACTTTCCTATGTCCTTTCTAAATCTAAACTTATCTAATTTAAATCCATTACTGCGGGTTCTCTCTTGGAGAGACATCCTCAAGACCTTATTAATATCCCCTTTATTAATACCTATCTTCCACTTATACACTTCGATCAGGTCTCCCCTCATTCTTCGTCTAACAAGTGAATGTAACTTAAGAGTCTTCAATCTTTCTTCATAAGGAAGATTTCTGATGCTATGTATTAATTTAGTCATCCTACGCTGAATGTTTTCTAACGAATTTATGTCCATTTTGTAATACGGAGACCAGAACTGAGCTGCATAATCAAGGTGAGGCCTTACTAATGATGTATAAAGCTGCAGTATGACTTCTGGACTTCTGTTGCTTACACTTCTTGATATAAATCCCAGTAATCTATTTGCCTTATTACGTACGCTTAGGCAAAGGTTGCTGCTCACCATAAAAGTATCTGTATGGCTCTACATCATTTAACTTATGTACCAAAGCTTCAAACCTTGCATTTATCTACATTGAACTGCATCTGCCACTTTTCTGACCAAGAATAGAGTTTGTTTAAATCCTCCTGAAGTTCCCTAACATCTAGAATCAATTATCCTACCTATCTTTATGTCATCGGCGAATTTGCTCATATCACTAGTAATTCCCTCATCAAGACATTGATATATATTATAAACAACAACGGGCCCAAGACTGATCCCAACGCCATACAGATCCCCACTCGGATTTAACCCCATTTATACTCTCTGCTTCCTGTCACAGATCCACGAGAGACAGCAAGTCTCTGGTGCGGAACTCTATCAAAAGCCTTACTAAAATCTAAGTAAATAATATCAAATTCTTTATTGTGGTCAACAGCCTCAAAAGCTTTACTACCGGCCTCTTGTGAATCAAGTCAAGCCTTATCGAGATGGCTTCTTATAATCTCAGCTATAATTGACTCTAGTAATTTGCCTACAATTGAGGTCAGTATGAAAAAACCTCATCAGGACCCGGCGACTTATTTTGCTTCAGTCTGTCTATCTGCCTCACAACCATCTCTAGCCCACTGTAAAAATTAATTACTGGAATATTGTTAGTGTCTTCCTGTGTAAAAACTGAGAGAAAATAATTATTTAAAATCAAGCACATTTCATTCTCATTGTCAGTTGCCCATAGTTATTTTTAAGGGGACCTATCATATCTCTAACTTTTGTTCTATAGACCTGGAAAAAACTTTTTGGGTTAGTTTTAGAATCCCTAGCAACTTTAATTTCAAGTCCCTTTTAGCTTTTCTTATCCCCTTTTTAATGTCCCTCTTAATGTCAATATACTGATTCATAAGACGACCCTCACCTCTTTTGATACGCTATTATTCATCCATTTTGGGTCATTTCTATTTGATCTAATTTCTTTATATGGGATAAACGCTCTTTGAGCAGCATGTATAGTGTTCAGAAAACTGTCTTATAGGAGTCAGGAACGGGAAAAGAACTAAAAGCATTCAATAAATGTAAATCGAAAGAAACCCAAAAGTATTTCTTCTCTTCTATGCGATTCTAAATTCAAAGTCGAGAACAACGTGAGCCCCTCTACTTAAACAAGAGTACACAGATCGGACAGCAAGGAACAATTTAAAACCCTGAATAGTGAGCTACTCAAGTCCCAGTATGACTCAGTCCATCTTATTCCTTTTAGCAAGCCGCTAACCAGACTGAGAGTCGAAGATCAAAATGAATTTTTTATGAGAGTGCCACAAAATTTGGTTAACACAAGCCTCTCCGATGTTATTCTGACGTCAAATGACTTCGAACAGGCGATAAATGACATGCCCATGCACTCTGCCCCAGGGCCAGACTCATGGAACTCCGTGTTCATCAAGAACTGCAAGAAGCCCCTATCACGAGCCTTTTCCATCCTATGGAGAGGGAGCATGGACACGGGGGTCGTCCCACAGTTACTAAAAACAACAGACATAGCCCCACTCCACAAAGGGGGCAGTAAAGCAACAACAAAGAACTACAGACCGATAGCACTAACATCCCATATCATAAAAATCTTTGAAAGGGTCCTAAGAAGCAAGATCACCACCCATCTAGAAACCCATCAGTTACATAACCCAGGGCAACATGGGTTTAGAACAGGTTGCTCCTGTCTGTCTCAACTATTGGATCACTACGACAAGGTCCTAAATGCACTAGAAGATAAAAAGAATGCAGATGTAATATATACAGACTTTGCAAAAGCCTTCGACAAGTGTGACCATGGCGTAATAGCGCACAAAATGCGTGCTAAAGGAATAACAGGAAAAGTCGGTCGATGGATC
Organism: Cherax quadricarinatus; assembly: GCF_038502225.1. Lineage (NCBI taxonomy): Eukaryota > Metazoa > Arthropoda > Malacostraca > Decapoda > Parastacidae > Cherax > Cherax quadricarinatus. The sequence continues at coordinate 4,692,262 of NC_091385.1, read as the reverse complement.
TATAATTTCCTCACTAACAGAACACAGAGAGTAGTCGTCAACAGAGTAAAGTCCGAGGCAGCTACGGTGAAAAGCTCTGTTCCACAAGGCACAGCACTCGCTCCCATCTTGTTCCTCATCCTCATATCCGACATAGACAAGGATGTCAGCCACAGCACCGTGTCTTCCTTTGCAGATGACACCCGAATCTGCATGACAGTGTCTTCCATTGAAGACACTGCAAGGCTCCAGGCGGACATCAACCGAATCTTTCAGTGGGCTGCAGAAAACAATATGAAGTTCAACGATGAGAAATTTCAATTACTCAGATATGGTAAACACGAGGAAATTAAATCTTCATCAGAGTACAAAACAAATTCTGGCCACAAAATAGAGCGAAACACCAACGTCAAAGACCTGGGAGTGATCATGTCGGAGGATCTCACCTTCAAGGACCATAACATTGTATCAATCGCATCTGCTAGAAAAATGACAGGATGGATAATGAGAACCTTTAAAACTAGGGATGCCAAGCCCATGATGACACTCTTCAGGTCACTTGTTCTATCTAGGCTGGAATATTGCTGCACACTAACAGCAACTTTCAAGGCAGGTGAAATTGCTGACCTAGAAAATGTACAGAGAACCTTCACGGCGCACATAACGGAGATAAAACACCTCAATTACTGGGAGCGCTTGAGGTTCCTAAAACTGTATTCTCTGGAACGCAGGCGGGAGAGATATATGATTATATACACCTGGAAAATCCTAGAGGGACTAGTACCGAACTTGCACACGAAAATCACTCACTACGAAAGCAAAAGACTTGGCAGACGATGCAACATCCCCCCAATGAAAAGCAGGGGTGTCACTAGCACGTTGAGACCATACAATAAGTGTCAGGGGCCCGAGACTGTTCAACTGCCTCCCAGTATACATAAGGGGGATTACCAACAGACCCCTGGCAGTCTTCAAGCTGGCACTGGACAAGCACCTAAAGTCAGTTCCTGACCAGCCGGGCTGTGGCTCGTACGTTGGTTTGCGTGCAGCCAGCAGCAACAGCCTGGTTTATCAGGCTCTGATCCACCAGGAGGCCTGGTCACAGACCGGGCCGCGGGGGCGTTGACCCCCGGAACTCTCTCCAGGTAAACTCCAGGTAAACAGGTTGGGTTTCCTGTCATACTCCATCACACAGGTTGGGTTACCTATCATACTCCATCACACAGGTTGGGTTTCCTGTCGTACTCCATCACACAGGTTGGGTTTCCTGTCATACTCCATCACACAGGTTGGGTTACCTGTCATACTCCATCACACAGGTTGGGTTACCTGTCATACTCCATCACACAGGTTGGGTTTCCTGTCATACTCCACACAGATTGGATTTCCTGTCATACTCCACACAGGTTGGGTTTCCTGTTATACTCCACCTCGAAGCTTGGGTTTAGTGTCATGCTTCATCACACAGGGTGAGTTTCATGCATGAAGTAATGATATCTGTTAGTCTAAGCTGGTCCCGTGGCCTGGTGGCTAAAGCTCTCGCTTCACACGGCAAGGGTCCGGGTTATATTTCTAGCGAGGGTAGAAACATCGGGTGTGTTTCCTTACATTGGTTGTCTGTGTTCCCCATTAGTAAAATGGGTACCTTGGAGTTAGTCGACTGGTGTGGGTCGCATCCTGGGACAAAACTGACCTAATTTATGGGAAATGCTCAGCATAACAAGCGGCTTTCTATATAGTAGTATGTCAGCTATGGTCTGTATACCCTATACATGTACTTGTGGAAATAAAGATAATATTAATCATATTATTATTATTATTTTTATTATTAGCAGTAGTAGTAGTAGTTTTATACTTGAATAGTTCAAAGAGGGTATCATTCATTCCACCATGGGTTTAGTAGCGATGTCAGCTTTAAGGATCACAGTGGAAATAAGTCACTATAACTTTTTTGGGTTATCCTACGTAATTTACACATGTTATGGATGATAATTGTACATATGTGTACCTGTGCGTAAATTAACTTGCTTATTTTATTATAGTCGTAATGCAATATTCGTATGGGGTTATACTGTTGATGGGGGAATGGGATGTAGTTAGGTTTGATCGAAGGCAGGGTAGCATACTTCCAATTTCTTGAATGTAGGATCTTTCAACAACATCGAGATATTGTAATGATGTTTTATTGTGGCAACGTTTCGCTCTCTAGCAGCTTGACAAAGCTCCTGGAGAGCGAGACGTTGCCACGTATCCTTTTACCTAACGTCGAGATGAGTCTTTGAGAGGGTTTTTTTTTAATGACGTTTACCATCTTATTGTCTGGCTGATGCGTTTTCTCTCGACACAAGTTTCTGAACCCATTTTCTCTCAACGTTAGTGTTTGAAACCGTTTTCTTTAGTAAAGCTTATATTGCTGGGGTAGCTGACAGATACATTTTTTTCTTTTCTCATTTAAAATGGGTTGATTGAATATATATATATATATATATATATATATATATATATATATATATATATATATATATATATATATATATATATATATATATATATATATATATATATATATATATATATATATATATATACACATATATATATATATATATATATATATATATATATATATATATGTGTATATATATATATATATATATATATAATATATATATGTATATATGCTTTAATTAAGATAAACTCTGTTCGTTGATAGCTGCATAATCGATACACAAATAACCCACACATTGGAGAGAGAGGCTTACGATGACGTTTCGATCCGACTTGAACCATTTGGTCCTACCGTTTGTGAGCCCTTAGTCCTCCTGCAGCGTTTCTTTTTCTTAGACTTAACCCACTTCTTCTACAACTACCACTCCATTACTACTAATAATATCTTTATTTACTGCAAGTACATGTATAAGGTATACAGTCACAGACCATAACTGACATACTACTGTATAGAAAGCCGCTTGTTATGCTGAGGATTTCGGGCAAATTAGGTCAGTTTTATCCTAGGATGCGACCCACACCAGTCCACTAACATCCAGGTACCCATTTTACTGATGGGGAACACAGACAAACGGGGTAAAGAAACGCGCCCAATGTTTCTACCCTCGCAGGAAATCGAAGCCAAACCCTCACCGTGTGGAAATAAATGGTATAAAATACCGACATAATGGCAATATAAACACAAATGCAGTATAATGTGATCCTTTATTGACTACGTTTCGCCCACACAGTGGGCTTTTTCAAGTCACAAACAGAACTACCTGGGGTGGAAGGAACGCGAGTATTTATAGTCCGGTTCAGAATGCTGAGGTCAGGTGAAGAATGTTGCATCTGATGATGTACCGAGTGGGGTTATAGAGTCTAAAAACTTGGGTAGCTTGGAAAGGAGACTGGACAAGTTTGTGAGCAGACCTTCTACAGTGTTCTTATGTGGGATAGCGATGAAGAAGTTTCTTGGCAAGTGGTTCAGCTATGTTATAGAAGCCACTATTCTGGTTGAAGTTGTCGGATATAGAAATAAGTGATGATTCTAGGATTCTTCGGTATTGGGTGTTGTCTTCTGTGGCGATAAGTCTTGAGTTTCTGTAGTTTATCAAGTGGTTGTGTGAATTACGGTGTTGTACGCAGGCATTCCTTGTGTCGTCAGACCTGCTTGCGTATTGGTGTTCTGAAATACGTGTTTGGAGGTCCCTTGATGTTTCGCCCACGTATAACTTGTTGCAGTCATTACAAGGGATTATGTATACCCCTGCAGAGGATGGAGGCTTGTCCTGCCTACTACTGGTGATGTCCTTGATGGTCGTGGTTGTGGAGGTAGATACTTGGAATGATGTTTTGGCAAAGATGTTGGAAACATGTTTGGCAATGGAGTTGGTGGGAAGGACTATGTATCTCTTCTCGGCAGTGTCTTCTCTGGGTGTGTTGAAGATGTTTAGTGCTCGCCGTCTGCAGTCTCTGATGAAGTGACGAGGATAGTGGAGTTTGGAAAATACCTGTTCAATTATAGTGCATTCTTCCTCAAGGAACTCGTTGCTGCAGATTCTGAGTGCACGCAGGAAGAAGCCTATAATTACACCACGTTTGGTTTATCGAAAACCCACCAACCAAAACGATCTTCTCCACTTCTACTCTCACCACGACACCAAAACCAAACGTGGTGTAATTATAGGCTTCTTCCTGCGTGCACTCAGAATCTGCAGCAACGAGTTCCTTGAGGAAGAATGCACTATAATTGAACAGGTATTTTCCAAACTCCACTATCCTCGTCACTTCATCAGAGACTGCAGACGGCGAGCACTAAACATCTTCAACACACCCAGAGAAGACACTGCCGAGAAGAGATATATAGTCCTTCCCACCAACTCCATTGCCAAACATGTTTCCAACATCTTTGCCAAAACATCATTCCAAGTATCTACCTCCACAACCACGACCATCAAGGACATCACCAGTAGTAGGCAGGACAAGCCTCCATCCTCTGCAGGGGTATACATAATCCCTTGTAATGACTGCAACAAGTTATACGTGGGCGAAACATCAAGGGACCTCCAAACACGTATTTCAGAACACCAATACGCAAGCAGGTCTGACGACACAAGGAATGCCTGCGTACAACACCGTAATTCACACAACCACTTGATAAACTACAGAAACTCAAGACTTATCGCCACAGAAGACAACACCCAATACCGAAGAATCCTGGAATCATCACTTATTTCTATATCCGACAACTTCAACCAGAATAGTGGCTTCTATAACATAGCTGAACCACTTGCCAAGAAACTTCTTCATCGCTATCCCACATAAGAACACTGTAGAAGGTCTGCTCACAAACTTGTCCAGTCTCCTTTCCAAGCTACCCAAGTTTTTAGACTCTATAACCCCACTCGGTACATCATCAGATGCAACATTCTTCACCTGACCTCAGCATTCTGAACCGGACTATAAATACTCGCGTTCCTTCCACCCCAGGTAGTTCTGTTTGTGACTTGAAAAAGCCCACTGTGTGGGCGAAACGTAGTCAATAAAGCATCACATTATACTGCATTTGTGTTTATATTGCCCTCACCGTGTGAAGCGAGAGCTTTAGCCACCAGGCCATGGTGGCTACTATTACCTCCGTTCACTCTCTATTTTTAATTTCCCCTTCTTTCTATTACGACTAGTGCTTCTGCTACTTCCATTACTAGCATTACCACTGCCACTACTACAACTGCTTCCACTACCAGCATTACCACTACCACTACTACTGCGTCCATAAGAACATAAGAAAGGAGGAACACTGCAGTAGGCCTGTTGGGCCATACATGTTAGGTCCTTTACATATCCAACCCACTAACCCACTACTACTATTCCCGCTACCAGCATTATCTCTACTTACCACCACCACCACCATTACCACTACTACTTTCTTCCTCTCACTGTCCCGTCACTGTCCACCTGGCCTCTGTATACTGGCACCCGCACCCTGGTGTATTATACACCCTAATAATGGTTATAATCATAACCATGATATTTAAAAAGGTGGAGGGGTAAGCCAGCGGAAGTCCTCGGTCAGATGACCAAAAGCTCCAGCTGTGGGTCATCATATGACTAAGACCCGCGACAGGAAACACTACCTGGCTTTCTCGGGTTATCTTGACTGCGGTTGTATTGGGTTATCCTGGGCTATTTTTAAATGCCCTTGGTTATTTTAGGTTATCCTGGATTATCCTAGATTAACTAATTTTTGTTTTTCAGGATGGCTCGCGGGAGGAGTGGACGAGGTGGTGGGAAGGGCAGCAGCGGCGGGGGGGCGCCGCCCCAGGGCAAGAGTGCCCCCCCTCGAGGACGCCTGCCACGAGGACGAGTCCTCCAGGACACCACCATACTCAGCAACCATCATTCTCAGGTAGGTACTAAACTGTCATCCTCAGGTAGGTACTAAACTGTCATCCTCAGGTAGGTACTGAACTGTCATCCTCAGGTAGGTACTAAACTGTCATCCTCAGGTAGGTACTGAACTGTCATCCTCAGGTAGGTACTAAACTGTCATCCTCAGGTAGGTACTGAACTGTCATCCTCAGGTAGGTACTAAACTGTCATTCTCAGGTAGTTACTGAACTGTCATCCTCAGGTAGGTACTAAACTGTCATCCTCAGGTAGGTACTAAACTGTCATCCTCAGGTAGGTACTAAACTGTCATCCTCAGGTAGGTACTAAACTGTCATCCTCAGGTAGGTACTAAACTGTCATCCTCAGGTAGGTACTGAACTGTCATCCTCAGGTAGGTACTAAACTGTCATCCTCAGGTAGGTGCTAAACTGTCATCCTCAGGTAGGTGCTAAACTGTCATCCTCAGGTAGGTACTAAACTGTCATCCTCAGGTAGGAACTAAACTGTCATCCTCAGGTAGGTACTAAACTGTCATCCTCAGGTAGGTACTAAACTGTCATCCTCAGGTAGGTACTAAACTCATCCTCAGGTAGGTGCTAAACTGTCATCCTCAGGTAGGTACTGAACTATCATCCTCAGGTAGGTACTAAACTGTCATCCTCAGGTAGGTGCTAAACTGTCATCCTCAGGTAGGTACTAAACTGTCATCCTCAGGTAGGTGCTAAACTGTCATCCTCAGGTAGGTGCTAAACTGTCATCCTCAGGTAGGTACTGAACTGTCATCCTCAGGTAGGTACTAAACTGTCATCCTCAGGTAGGTACTAAACTGTCATCCTCAGGTAGGTACTGAACTGTCATCCTCAGGTAGGTACTAAACTGTCATCCTCAGGTAGGTACTAAACTGTCATCCTCAGGTAGGTACTAAACTGTCATCCTCAGGTAGGTACTAAACTGTCATCCTCAGGTAGGTACTAAACTGTCATCCTCAGGTAGGTGCTAAACTGTCATCCTCAGGTAGGTACTAAACTGTCATCCTCAGGTAGGTACTAAACTGTCATCCTCAGGTAGGTACTAAACTGTCATCCTCAGGTAGGTACTAAACTGTCATCCTCAGGTAGGTGCTAAACTGTCATCCTCAGGTAGGTACTAAACTGTCATCCTCAGGTAGGTACTAAACTGTCATCCTCAGGTAGGTACTAAACTGTCATCCTCAGGTAGGTACTAAACTGTCATCCCTCAGGTAGGTACTAAACTGTCATCCTCAGGTAGGTACTAAACTGTCATCCTCAGGTAGGTACTAAACTGTCATTCTCAGGTAGGTACTAAACTGTCATCCTCAGGTAAGTGCTCCAGCCACCACTGCTTTCTTCAGGTAAGTATTCCACTGTTTTCCCGAGGCTGGCGCTACCAAGAATAGTGGAGGAAAAACACGATGTTTCGCTCTTTATCATTACTCATCTTGTGGATGGTAGTAACCCCATACTCATCCAGTGGATGGTAGTCGCCTGACACTCATCCTGTGGGTGGCAGTAACCCCATACTCATCCAGTGGATGGTAGCCTCCTGACACTCATCCTGTGTGTGGTAGTAACCCCATACTCATCCAGTGGATGGTAGCCGCCTAACACTCATCCTGTGGGTGGTAGTAACCCCATACTCATCCAGTGGATGGTAGTCGCCTGACACTCATCCTGTGTGTGGTAGTAACCCCATACTCATCCAGTGGATGGTAGTCGCCTGACACTCATCCTGTGGGTGGTAGTAACCCCATACTCATCCAGTGGATGGTAGCCGCCTAACATTCATCCAGTGGGTGGTAGTCGCCTTAAAACAGTTGTGTGTGGTAGCGAGAATGTATTAGAGAGGCAGGTAAAGGGTACAGGGGCTGGGCTCCAAGATTTAGATAGGTAAACATGTTACAGTGACGCTGAACTAATTAGTGATGGTGGGAAGGATAGAACAGTGTCAACAAATATGGATAATACGAAAACACTTCGAGTAGAGCAAATGTTTATTAGGCAGCGTTTCTCTCAAGAAGCTTTGCAATATTAATAAAACCAAATTTAATATATAGCATTTTATTGAGACGTTTCGTCCACCTGGGATTAGCAGTATCGTGTTTTATCAACATAATAATATTTAGTTCTACAAGTACAACTTGTATGCAGGGATTAGATTTTGATTTTTTATGCAGGGAATTTCGGGCAAATTAGGTTAATTTTGTCTACACCAGTCGGCTAACAACCAGGTACCTATTTATTGCAAGGTGTACAGGGACAGTAGGTCTCTTAAGGAAACACGCCCACAATGTTTCCACCTGGGTATCGAACCACGAACCTCGGTGTGTGAGCTGAGCGCGCTACCAACCGAGCTACGGGACATTTGTCGGTATATACTACTGATATACATAGTTTCATCAAGTCATGATAAGGTTTTTCATTGAGAGAGACGTTGACTTAGGTGTCCCGTACCTTGATTGGTAGCGTACTCAACTCACATAATGAACGGTGGTCGATCCCCGGTATGGGTAAAAATATTAGAACGTGTTTCCTTAACACTCCTACTGTCCATGTTCGCCTGTCAGTAAAATAGGTACCTGGGTGTTAGTCGACTGGTGTGGGTCGCATCCTGGGGACAAAATTTACCTAATTTGCGGAAATTGCTCTGCATAACAAGGGGCTTTCTTTCTATATACATATATATGTCAGTAATGTCAACTGAGCCTGTATCCTTGTACAAGTACTTGTGGAAATAAAGATAATAATAATAATAATAATAATAATAATAATAATAATAATAATAATAATAATAATAATAATAACAATAATAATAATAATAATAATAATAATAATATTATTATTATTATTATTATTATTATTATTATTATTATTATAAAAGCTTATTCTTCTCTATTTTTGAATCACCTTCACGAAGGATAAAATCACATATCCCTCTAACTACCACCAAGTTGTGAAGCGAGAAATTGCATCCATCTCGTTTTACCCCCAAGATGTCAGCTGTTCAATCCAGTCTGTCTTCGTAATCAACGTCATTATATCACTTTGGTTAAGAACGTCAAATGTGTGACTGTGATCCTGGAATAACATTGTTATCTGATTGTTGTGTAGTCAGGTGAATGGGTCTCACTTTTCTGTTGTCACCTCAAAAATTTCTGTCAGTTTTATGTATTATTACATTCATTGGAGTTCATTTTTTTCTTATGGAAGACTAACCTAGCCTAACCTAAAATCATCTGTATTTAACCTAACTTTCCCTAACCTAAGTCAGCCTAACTTAAATAATGTATATCGAAAAATTTACTTAATTAAAACCATCCATCCAGTAGGTTGGTAGTATATCATACAGAAGGCTGGTTGTATATCATACAGAAGGCTGGTTGTATATCATACAGAAGGCTGGTAGTATATTATACAGAAGGCTGGTTGTATATCATACAGAAGGCTGGTTGTATATCATACAGAAGGCTGGTTGTATATCATACAGAAGGCTGGTTGTATATCATACAGAAGGCTGGTTGTATATCATACAGAAGGTTGGTAGTATATCATACAAAGGGTTGGTAGTATATCATACAAAAGGTTGGTTGTATATCATACAGAAGGCTGGTTGTATATCATACAGAAGGTTGGTAGTATATCATACAGAAGGTTGGTAGTATATCATACAGAAGGCTGGTTGTATATCATACAGAAGGCTGGTTGTATATCATACAGAAGGCTGGTTGTATATCATACAGAAGGCTGGTTGTATATCATACAGAAGGCTGGTTGTATATCATACAGAAGGCTGGTTGTATATCATACAAAGGGTTGGTAGTATATCATACAAAAGGTTGGTTGTATATCATACAGAAGGCTGGTTGTATATCATACAAAGGGTTGGTAGTATATCATACAGAAGGCTGGTTGTATATCATACAGAAGGCTGGTTGTATATCATACAAAGGGTTGGTAGTATATCATACTGGTTGTATATCATACAGAAGGTATATCATACTGGTTGTATATCATACAGAAGGCTGGTTGTATATCATACAGAAGGCTGGTTGTATATCATACAAAGGGTTGGTAGTATATCATACAGAAGGCTGGTTGTATATCATACAGAAGGCTGGTTGTATATCATACAGAAGGCTGGTTGTATATCATACAGAAGGCTGGTTGTATATCATACAGAAGGCTGGTTGTATATCATACAGAAGGCTGGTTGTATATCATACAGAAGGCTGGTTGTATATCATACAGAAGGCTGGTAGTATATCATACAGAAGGCTGGTTGTATATCATACAGAAGGCTGGTTGCATGGTGGTAGTATATTATACAGAAGGCTGGTTGTATATCATACAGAAGGCTGGTTGTATATCATACAGAAGGCTGGTTGTATATCATACAGAAGGCTGGTTGTATATCATACAGAAGGCTGGTTGTATATCATACAGAAGGCTGGTTGTATATCATACAGAAGGCTGGTTGTATATCATGGTTGGTAGTATATCATACAGAAGGCTGGTTGTATATCATACAGAAGGCTGGTTGTATATCATACAGAAGGCTGGTTGTATATCATACAGAAGGCTGGTTGTATATCATACAGAAGGCTGGTTGTATATCATACAGAAGGCTGGTTGTATATCATACAGAAGGCTGGTTGTATATCATACAGAAGGCTGGTTGTATATCATACAGAAGGCTGGTTGTATATCATACAGAAGGCTGGTTGTATATCATACAGAAGGCTGGTTGTATATCATACAGAAGGCTGGTTGTATATCATACAGAAGGCTGGTTGTATATCATACAGAAGGCTGGTTGTATATCATACAGAAGGCTGGTTGTATATCATACAGAAGGCTGGTTGTATATCATACAGAAGGCTGGTTGTATATCATACAGAAGGCTGGTTGTATATCATACAGAAGGCTGGTTGTATATCATACAGAAGGCTGGTTGTATATCATACAAAGGGTTGGTAGTATATCATACAAGGCTTGTGGTGACGCGTCATCTGTGTAACTGTTAATGTGCTAATTATACACAATTCCTCCTTGGGGAGAGAGTGAGAGAGAGAGAGAGAGAGAGAGAGAGAGAGAGAGAGAGAGAGAGAGAGAGAGAGAGAGAGAGAGAGAGAGAGAGAGAGAGGGAGGAAGGGTGTTTTCAGGGGCTAGAGCAGGTCTGGTGGCTCAGGGCATGATCATCTAGGTTGTTGCTGCTAGCCACACGCAGTCCGATGTGCGAACCATCTTCCTGCTGGCCCGGAACTGACTTGAGGAACTTGTCAAGTTTCCTTTTGGTAATCCCCTTATGTATCAAGGGAGGGTGTTCAAAAGCCTTGGTCCCCTTACAGTTATTGTGTTATCTCTTAATGTGCTCATTCTCTCTTGCTTTCTATTTTACGTATTTTTCACCGTCTGTTCAGTCTCTTGCTTTCATAAGGAGATTTCTTTGTAAAATTTAAGGATCAGTCCTTCTAGAATTTCCAGGTGTAAATTATGATGTATTTTTATCTCCTTTATGTGGAGTACAAGTCGAGGTACTTATACAATTCTTAAGAAAAATACAATTTAGCTGTAGTATTTTTAAGTGTGGTAGTGGTGGAGAGAGCGAAGCCGCCGCTGGAAAAAGCAATGAATCTTTTATATCATTGGTAGATAAGGCGGCTTTCGCTGAGCGCAAAAGAAGGGTTCTGCACGAGAATAAGAAAATACCCCGTAAGTGTAGAATCATTTCCCAATCACTATTTATCGTAGTTGGAGATTTACATAAATGTATAAGGTTTGTTTACCCGCTGGTGTAGGAATGTTAGTGGAAGAAGCTAAGATGCAGCAACTGACTGACTGCGTCGTTTGCTGCTCTAAGTTCCTCCTCCAGCTGGTGTTGGACTGAAGAATCTCAGATCCAGCAGTAATTAGCCTGATCTATATGCCCAAGTTCCACTCGCCACTGGTGTACTTGAGTTAGTTTAGTGAGTTTAATATCTATACTATGCACCCTATACCCATCCTGTGGGCGGTAGTCACCCCATACCCATCCTGTGGGCGGTAGTCACCCCATACCCATCCTGTGGGCGGTAGTCACCCCATACCCATCCTGTGGGCGGTAGTCACCCCATACCCATCCTGTGGGCGGTAGTCACCCCATACCCATCCTGTGGGCGGTAGTCAAAAGATTACAGAGGTACATAATGGGCCCAAGGACTGGGTCCCAGTGTTTTGATAGCTGAGCAAGTTACAAAGGTGATGAACTCTAGGTAGATCTGGTCACAATCATGACAAGTTACAAAGGTAATGAATCATCTACACGTTTGTACGTGGTCACAATCATGAACAAATTGAACATTAAAATGGTATAAAATACCGACAGGTTGTTAGGTAAGACACATATGCAACAGTTAGGTATCTTTAATATGAAACGTTTCGCCTACACAGTAGGCTTCTTCAGTCAAGTACAGAAAAGTTGATAGAAGCAGAAGATACTTGAAGACGATGTAATCAGTCCATCACCCTTAAAGTTTTGAGGTGGTCAGTCCCTCAGTCTGGAGAAGAGCATTGTTCCATAGTATGAAACAATATGGAGATGAAGTGACAGGATGGAGCTTATATAGCGCCAAGAGGTGAGACGTAGGCCACTAGGAGAGGTAAGAACTCAGATGTTGAGAGGTCAGGTCCCTCTCAAATCCAGCCCCTCTCACTTCGACAACTTCCGCTGGTGAGAGGGGCTGGATTTGAGAGGGACCTGACCTCTCAACATCTGAGTTCTTACCTCTCCTAGTGGCTTACGTCTCACCTCTTGGCGCTATAAAAAGCTCCATCCTGTCACTTCTTCTCCATATTGTTTCATACTATGGAACAATGCTCTTCTCCAGACTGAGGGACTGACCACCTCAAAACTTTAAGGGTGATGGACTGATTACATCGTCTTCAAGTATCTTCTGCTTCTATCAACTTTTCTGTACTTGACTGAAGAAGCCTACTGTGTAGGCGAAACGTTTCATAATAAAGATACCTAACTGTTGCATATGTGTCTTACCTAACATGAACAAATTACAAAGTAATGAGCCATTCACACATCCACACCCGGTCACAACTCTAATGGTGTACATGAGTGAAAGAGGTTGTATGTGAATGAGAGAGGTTGTACATGAGTGAGTGGGGTTGGATCTGAGTAGGACTTGCACATGAGTTAACAGGGTTATCAAAGCTTATTCCTTGGGTAGCAGTGAAAATGCTAGTGGATTTGTGTTTGAGAAGAACTTGCCTAGTATGGGTCAGTAGGCCTGCTGTAGTGTTCCTCATTTATTTATGTTCTTGTGTATGTTAACTAGAGAATCTAAGCTCGGCAGTAGATGACTTGAGATAAATGCTTCAAGTTCCACGCGTCATTGGTGTAGAAATGTTAGCTGAAGAAGAATTACACATGTGCAGCAACTGCGTACCTTTATTGGACGTTTCGCCATCCAGTAGCTTTATCAATACAAATTCAAGGACTTAATTGGAAGACAGTAGAACTATATACAAGAAATGAGGTAATCAGTCCCTCAGTCTTGGAGTTGGTGAAGAGGACCGTAGTTGTGAAGAATTCTTCACGACTTTTGGTACACTTCACCAACTCATAGGCTGAGGGACTGATTACCTCATTTCTTGTATATAGTTCTACTGTCTTCTAACTGTCCTTGCATTTGTATTGATAAAGCCACTGGATGGCGAAACGTCTACAACAAAGAAACCCAGTTGTTGCCTGTGTCTAATTCTTCATCTTGTCGGTACTGTATACCATTTTAATGTTCACTGTATACCATACATATACAGAAGTGTTAGAAAATCTAAGACTCAGTAGTCAGTCTACTGCCTGTGTCTACTGCTTCAGTAGTCAGTCTACTGCCTGTGTCTACTGCTTCAGTAGTCAGTCTACTGCCTGTGTCTACTGCTTCAGTAGTCAGTCTACTGCCTGTGTCTACTGCTTCAGTAGTCAGTCTACTGCCTGTGTCTACTGCTTCAGTAGTCAGTCTACTGCCTGTGTCTACTGCTTCAGTAGTCAGTCTACTGCCTGTGTCTACTGCTTCAGTAGTCAGTCTACTGCCTGTGTCTACTGCTTCAAGACCCACTTCCAACCACAGCTAATACATATTTATTACTGCTTCATAATGGCGGCTGGTTACGCCTGTGTTGCTGCCGCTCTCTGCCTTGGTATCTTGATGTAATTTATGCCAAGTTGGCGCTTAATCTGTGTTCCCTTGTGGCCTACACGCAGCGCTGATCGGCTTGCCTCAGGACCGCACCCCGCCAGACCATGGGGAAGTGGGGCGAGCAGACCGTGGCCGGGACGAGAGTGGGGAGAGAGAGCACGACAAGGTTTGGGAAAGGGGGAGGGTAGTATGGGAAGAAGGCGACGACGACAAGACCTGGGAAGGAAGGGAGAGGATGACACCGGGAGGGAGAGACGTGTGAGGGAGATAATGTTACAGGAAAGGAATAGGTTGTATCACGTACTAGTAGAAGTAAAAAATATTATTATTATTAAGTATACTTTCTCAGACATCCCATCATGCACATTTGCTTTACTAGTGGAGATTCTTGTCAGTGTATTAATAATTTCTGTATGTGCCACACAAAGAGTAATATCCTCAGGCAGGGTCGTCCAGTTTTTTTAATTAGTGAACCATATACCCGTAAATCCAAGTGTGGGAGCCGCATGTATCAATATATATGCTTGTCTTTGCGGCCTCATGGATCCATGTGTGTGAAAGACACAAATCCATATGTATGTGGGCAACATGAATCCATATGCGTGAGGGCCGCATGGATTTCAGTTGCAATTGCTAATTGACACAAGCCTGGTATTATTATTATTAATTGTTATAATCATAACCAAGCGTTAAACCCGTAAGGTTCATACAACAAGCTTGGCAGCATGACGCGTTAGGTAAAAGCCCCTGGAGAGCGAAACGTTGCCACAATAAATTGTGGCATTAGTTGAACTTGTGTCGTTTTACCTAACATATTGTCGGTAATTCTACCAGTATTAACACAATTTGGTAGTATGACACCTGGTAGCCAGTGGCGGGGAGACTGGTTCTACTGGCCGGGTAGTATGACACCTGGTAGCCAGTGGCGGGGAGACTGGTTCTACTGGCCGGGTAGTATGACACCTGAGAGTCATAGTGGCGGGGAGACTGGTTCTACTGGCCTGGTAGTATGACACCTGGAAGTCATAGTGGCGGGGAGACTGGTTCTACTGGCCGGGTAGTATGACACCTGGAAGTCATAGTGGCGGGGAGACTGGTTCTACTGGCCGGGTAGTATGACACCTGGGAGTCAGTGGCGGGGAGACTGGTTCTACTGGCCTGGTAGTATGACACCTGGGAGTCAGTGGCGGGGAGACTGGTTCTACTGGCCTGGTAGTATGACACCTGGGAGTCAGTGGCGGGGAGACTGGTTCTACTGGCCTGGTAGTATGACACCTGAGAGTCATAGTGGTTCTACTGGCCGGGTAGTATGCGGGGAGACTGGTTCTACTGGCCTGGTAGGACACCTGGGAGTCAGTGGCATAGTGGCGGGGAGACTGGTTCTACTGGCCTGGTAGTATGACACCTGGAAGTCATAGTGGCGGGGAGACTGGTTCTACTGGCCTGGTAGTATGACAACTGGAAGTCATAGTGGCGGGGAGACTGGTTCTACTGGCTGTTAGTTCGTTTTTGCTAGCTAATTACATAAAATATACTAAAAAGTCTGAGGGAAGTCGCACTCCACAGGACAAGTGTGTCTTGATCTAAGGGTGTTTAGGAGATTGTCTTGGATGTAGGTGGCCTACTGAAGCAATAGTGAAGACAAAACACGTTGCAGAACAGGTTTTTATTAGGGCGACGTTTCGCGCTGTGTAGACCTTTATCAGCAAGATGTTCTTGTGTGATTCAATGGTACATTAGGTTAGAAAAGATTTGTCAGGAAACAGGACAAGTGTTTCCTGACGCGAGTGTTAGTCATACGATGACCCGTCGCTGAAGCTATAGGTCATCTGGCTGAGTCCTTCCGCTGGCTTACCCCTCCTCCCCTTTAAAAGATATGGTTATGTTTAGTGATAATAACCTTAACACCACATGGCACCCATTTGAACATTATAATAATAATAACGTGTAATAAATCACAATAAACCCCTGACAGCAAATATATAAAAAATACAAGAGTGAAAATAGGAAAAACACCTGAGCGCTTTCATGAACTTATATACATATCTTCAGAGGAAAATTGAGATATGTAAACACATTTTTACAAAATAATATGTAGTACCGACAAGTAGATGTTTAAGACACATGGGCAGCAGTTGAGTATCTTAATTGTTGAAGCGTTTCTCTTGCTCTATAGGCTTCTTCAGTCGATTATAGACATGACAAATATTGTAGACAGCAGAAGCTGAGGGAGTGACCATCTTAAAGCTACCTCAAGACTGAAGGACTGATCACGTCACCTTTACATCTAGATTGGTTCTTCTGTATACAATATTTGTCATCTCTGTATTTGACTCAAGAAGCCTGGTTTCCACAGTATAGATACCCAACCGTTGCATGTCTTATTCATTTACAATTTCAACATCCAATATTATACCTTAAAATCTTATTGACTGAGAACCTTGACCTGGTCCCATAGTTTATTTTGTTCCTTAATAAATTAGCATTAGATTATTAACTAACCACCGTACGGGTGGGGATTGAACTCGCTTGGTTATGGGCCGGTCCGCAGGGGCGTTGACTCCAGAAACAACCTCCAAGTAGATTCCAGGTAACTTGTACATTGAGTTTTTCTTAACTAAGATTCTTAATGGCCCAGTGCAAGGTGGTTCCATTATGCTGATGATGTGTTGTGTCCCTGGTCGAGTTCTAATTTCCTTGATTCCTTTCTACCCAGTTTAAATTAGTGTATCCCATCGATTAAGTTCAAAGTGTAAACTGAGTACGATGGGTTATTGCCCTATTTCGAAGCTAAATTACACTGATATGGGAGAGGTTTCAAGTTGGATATTTACATAAGGCTCACAGATGTCTGCTCGTACGCTCATTCCAACGGGTAAGACATTTTGTATTTTTTGCGTGTCTACATTCTTGAATATTTTGATGAGATTAACACTAAACAACATTGCCCTAAATATTTTTGTTAGTTGTTCATTTAAAGCCCAGTCAAGATCTTATTTCAACCATACACTCTTATAATTCAATCTCCCCCCTTCAGTTGCTGCACCTCTTTCCTGGGTCTTATATACAAGTACAGGAGACACATGTGGAACAGTTAGGCATCTTTATTGATGAAACGTTTCGCCTACACAGTAGGCTCCATGATCTGGAACGATATATCATTCCAGACGATGGAGCTGAACTCTTCTCCAGACTGAGGGACTGACCACTTCAAATACTTTTTCTCCAAGGTCGATGGACTGATTACATCATCTTTATTTCATTACTTCTGCTCCTTTTGTATTTGACTGAAGAAGCCTACTGTGTAGGCGAAACGTTTCATCAATAAAGGTACCCAACTGTTGGACGTGTCTTAATCTTGTGTACTTGTATGCAAGACCCAGAAGAGAGGTGCAGTGGTATTTTATACCATTGTCAGCACTTACTACTGCCGTTGTTGTTAGATAAGACACATAGGCAACAGTTAGGTATCTTTATTTCGAAACGTTTCGCCAACACAGTAGGCTTCTTCAGTCGAGTAAAAAAAAGTTGATAGAAGCAGAAGAGACTTGAAGATGATGTAATCAGTCCATCACCCTTAAAGTTTTGAGGTGGTCAGTCCCTCAGTCTGGAGAAGAGCATTGTTCCGTAGTCTGAGACAATATGGAGTTGAAGTGACAGGATGGAGCTTATATAACGCCAGGAGGTGAGACGTAGGTCACTAGTAGAACGCAGATGTTGGGAGGTCAGGTCCCTCTCAAATCCAGCCGTTCTCACTAGTAGAGGTTGTCGAAGTTGATTTCAGGTCTGTACCAAGCTACCCTTGTGTTGCAGTGTCTGACAGATTGAACATTAATGTTCACTTACTACTGCCACCAGCATCAACACCATCCTGGTTATAAAGCTGCTTTATGATGATCCTGACATGTGGGAAATGGCACATGACCATTGCTTAGGAAATTTTATTATGGAAACGTTTCGGTCCTGGGAGCAAAACGCTTTTATAAAAAAATGTGTTGAGTGTTTTATGACGAGTCTTTTTTCACTACCGCCACCAACACAACACCACCAACAACACTACCAACACAGCACCTCCAAAACAGTTAACACTACTACACTTACCACCACCACCAACAACAACAACGACACATACCTATCACCACACACACACATCAACCAAATAACTGCTGCAGCATATGGGCGCCTAGCAAACCTCAGAACAGCATTCCGACATCTTAATAAGGAATCATTCAGGACCCTGTACACCGTGTACGTTAGGCCCATATTGGAGTATGCGGCACCAGTTTGGAACCCACACCTAGCCAAGCACGTGAAGAAACTAGAGAAAGTGCAAAGGTTTGCAACAAGACTAGTCCCAGAGCTAAGAGGTATGTCCTACGAGGAGAGGTTAAGGGAAATCAACCTGACGACACTGGAGGACAGGAGAGATAGGGGGGACATGATAACGACATACAAAATACTGAGAGGAATTGACAAGGTGGACAAAGACAGGATGTTCCAGAGATTGGACACAGTAACAAGGGGACACAGTTGGAAGCTGAAGACACAGATGAATCACAGGGATGTTAGGAAGTATTTCTTCAGCCACAGAGTAGTCAGTAAGTGGAATAGTTTGGGAAGCGATGTAGTGGAGGCAGGATCCATACATAGCTTTAAGCAGAGGTATGATAAAGCTCACGGCTCAGGGAGAGTGACCTAGTAGCGATCAGTGAAGAGGCGGGGCCAGGAGCTCGGACTCGACCCCCGCAACCTCAACTAGGTGAGTACAACTAGGTGAGTACATCACCACCACCACCAACAACAACAACAACAACGGCACATGCCTATCACCACGCATCACTACCACCAGCAACAACACACTCTTATCACGACACATCACCACCACTCATCACCACCAACAGCAACACATCACTATCAACAACAGCACATTAGTACCACCACATCATTACCACCACACATCACCACCACCACCATCACACAGCATTACCACCACACATCACACATCATCACTACCACCAAAAACAACCTAATGGACCAAGGTTCTACGAGAAGACCAAAAGCAGGGAAGAAGTTTTTTCCCCAACTTGAGGCTGGAGTTATTAATAATCATGGAATGACAGAAATTTTCCCCCGGCTGCTCCTGCGCGCGGGGAAAAACATGCAGGAAGGAAGTTGTAGGGGAACTAGGAGAAAATTATTTCTGGTTTCAGGGAAATTTAGCAGGGAAATGGCACGGACGCATCGAGTAAACTGATTGTAGTTATCTGGATGGGGAGGCGAGGAAAGTTTCCATTATTACACGGATGTTTAGGTAATACAGGGAAAAAATATTTGGATTGCAAGACGAATATAATGAAAAATGCTGAGATATTTATGTTTGTAGTTGTACTGATGACGTTTATTTAGCAGGCAGAAAGGATGAGCAGAATATAAAACCGAAGACAGTTTAACTGGTGATCTGAATAACACGTACATAACATGATCATGTTATGTACATAACACGTACATAACATGATCATCGCGAGGAGAAGAAATTAACTATCAGTCAGTATAGGATCCACTGTCTCAGTTTATTAGGAAGAGAAAGAATGTGAAGTCCTGTTAGTTTTTAAGCAGTTGTATATGCAAGCTAAGAACTGATGGATGCCTCCTACAACAGTTGACTAACACCCAAGGACCTAATTTACTGTTAGGTGAACAGGGGCAGTAGGTGAAATAAGACTTGCCTGTAGTCTCTCTGGGCTTGGGAATCAATTCAGGTCCCTTGAGTTGTAAGTCAAGCGTTCTTACAGTGATATCTTAGTCACATTTTCCAGTTATGTTGCTGTAATGTAAGGGATAATATTCTTGATAGTGTATTTGAAGATATGGTATAAACCTTGGTAATGAATACCAACAAGTTGGATTTAGAAAAAAAAACGTAAGCAAGCACTAGGACATATTGATCACTTCTAACAAGCAGGCAAAGCACCACCTACCCAGCAACACAGGAGTCACATGATCTCATCGCCTACCCGTCCTCATCCCAACATGACATTCTTCAGGTCACCATGCGTCACTCACACCTCACTCTCCGCCTGTATATAATGTCTTGTGATGAATGGTTTGAAAAACCGACAAGTTGAAGATTGAGACACTTATGCAGCATATAGGAATCTTTATTCAGGAAACGTTTCGCCACAGTGGCTTCATCAGTCCAATGGACTGTGTGGCGAAACGTTTCCTGAATAAAGATTCCTATATGCTGCATAAGTGTCTCAATCTTCAACTTGTCGGTTTTTCAAACCATTCATCACAACTGTCAGACACTGCAGCATCATGAGATCTTGTTACAAAGAATTCTTCAACACTTGTTCAACCTTTGGACGAAGACCTACTTCGACTAGTGGATGGTACCACTATGACCCCGCCTCCGCCTGCTTCACGTCACCTCACTACAGTATATAAGCCACGTCTACGGCCCTATGCTGTACATTCTACAAGATTAATGGACTGAACACATCGACTCCAGGCTGAGGGACTGATTACCTCATACTCATCCTCTCCTTACGCCTTCCTCTTTGTATTGGACTGATGAAGCCACTGTGTGGCGAAACGTTTCCTGAATAAAGATTCCTATATGCTGCATAATTGTCTCAATCTTCATAATGTCTTTTAATGTCTTTTAAGATTGAGACCCGTGCCAGGACTACGGTCTTGGAGAACATTATACATACATACATGTATGTTAGAAGTGATCAAGGTCCCATGATCGAAACGTTTTCTAATAAATATGCCCTAGTGTTTGCTTACGTGTTTTTCTAAACCAATCTGAAGAGATATCTCTCAGAAAACTCAAGCTTGAAAACAGACAAGAAATTAGAACTGAATATTTCGATCCTTACTTTGGTACCCTCCTCAGACTGATTAATGTACAGAACACAAGGAATATACTTGGGAAAATTTATACGAAATGAAGATCAAGTTACACGACGTTACTTCCAAGTTGTTAGTCTCGTAAATAACTGACGAATAAGAAACATGTGCAACATCTGGGTATCTATGCTTGTTAGGTAAGACACATATGCAACAGTTAGGTATCTTTATTTCGAAACGTTTCGCCTACACAGTAGGCTTCTTCAGTCGAGTACAGAAAAGTTGATAGAAGCAGAAGAGACTATATAAGGCTCTATCCTGTCACTTCAACTCCATATTGTCTCAGACTACGGAACAATGCTCTTCTCCAGACTGAGGGACTGATCACCTCAAAACTTTAAGGGTGATGGACTGATTACATCGTCTTCAAGTCTCTTCTGCTTCTATCAACTTTTCTGTACTCGACTGAAGAAGCCTACTGTGTAGGCGAAACGTTTCGAAATAAAGATACCTAACTGTTGCATATGTGTCTTACCTAACAATCTGTCGGTATTTTATACCATTTTAATGTTCCATCTATGCTTGTAGACGTTTCGCCCTCCAGTGGGTTTATAAGTACAATACATGGACATAATGGAAATATATACAGCAGATAGTGGAAGATGAGGTAATCAGTATATATTTCTACTCTGTGAACATTAAAATGGTATAAAATACCGACAGGTTGTTAGGTAAGACACATATGCAACAGTTAGGTATCTTTATTTCGGAACGTTTCGCCTGCACAGTAGGCTTCTTCAGTCGAGTACAGAAAAATTGGTAGAAGTATGTAGAGTAAAAGGACACAAGTGCAACTAATGTGACATTTTTATTGTGGCAACGTTTCGCTCTCCAGGAGCTTTGTCAAGCCGTTACAAACAGTACATGGACACAGAGGGTATATATAGGTACAGAGTGAGGAATTCTATTATAACCAGCTGGTCCAGTGGTTACCGCACTGGCCTGGGAGTGTTTGGACTCACCTTCTATGGGTTTGATCCCCACCCCTTCTGTCATTTGTTTGCAGTCGACTTTTACGATTTTGTGAGTCCACGTAGTTCTTGTAGGCTGTGAGCTTCGCCTTGTTTCATTGAAAGGATACACAGTTTGACGATAGTGAAGGATAAACAAATTTCAAATCCTTACGTTATGTGTCAGTTACATTTTCGGGTAACACCTTGCGTCATACCTGTGACCAGTTTCGAGTATTCTGTCCTCACAGCCTGGCCTGAAGCCACGCTTTCTTGTTGATCGCCTGGTCAACCAGACTGTTGGTGGTTAGGTAAGACACATATGCAACATTAAAATGGTATAAAATACCGACAGGTTGTTAGGTAAGACACATATGCAACAGTTAGGTATCTTTATTATGAAACGTTTCGCCTACACAGTAGGCTTCTTCAGTCAAGTACAGAAAAGTTGATAGAAGCAGAAACGTTTCATAATAAAGATACCTAACTGTTGCATATGTGTCTTACCTAACAACCTGTCGGTATTTTATACCATTTTAATGTTCAATCTGTCAGACACTGCAACACAAGGGTATCTTGGTACAGACCTGCAATCAACTTCGACAACTTCCACTAGTGAGAGCGGCTGGATTTGAGAGGGACCTGACCTCTCAGCATCTGAGTTCTTACCTCTCCTAGTGGCCTACGTCTCACCTCTTGGCGCTATAAAAAGCTCCATCCTGTCACTTCATCTCCATATTGTTTCATACTATGGAACAATGCTCTTCTCCAGACTGAGGGACTGACCACCTCAAAACTTTAAGGGTGATGGACTGATTACATCGTCTTCAAGTATCTTCTGCTTCTATCAACTTTTCTGTACTTGACTGAAGAAGCCTACTGTGTAGGCGAAACGTTTCATAATAAAGATACCTAACTGTTGCATATGTGTCTTACCTAACAACATATGCAACAGTTAGACAACTTTATTCCGAAACGTTTCGCCTACACAGTAGGCTTCTTCAGTCGAATACAGAAAGTAGGCAGGAACAGTAGAGATGTGAAGACGATGTAATCAGTCCATCACCCTTGTAGTCGTAGAATTTGAGGTTGTCAGTCCCTCGGCCTGGAGAAGTTCAGTTCCATAGTCAGGAACTATGGAACTATGGAACTGAACTTCTCCAGGCCGAGAGACTGACAACCTCAAATTCTACGACTACAAGGGTGATGGACTGATTACATCGTCTTCACATCTCTACTGTTCCTGCCTACTTTCTGTATTCGACTGAAGAAGCCTACTGTGTAGGCGAAACGTTTCGGAATAAAGTTGTCTAACTGTTGCATATGTGTCTTACCTAACAACCTGTCGGTATTGTATACCATTTTGATGTTCAGACTGTTGGTGTTAGCGGCCCGCAGGCCCACATAGCCATCACAATACGGCTGATCAATTGTCCTATTTTTTCTTAAAAGCTTCTACCTTCGTTTTGGCAGTATTTCTGATAGCTACCCGCCGCCATGGCCTGGTAGTGACCCCCTCCAGTCTCCAGTTATTGTCCTTAGACTGACCCCCCACTTCTGCTACTACTGCCACGTCTATCACTCCACTTTCTTCCACTACTGCTTCCACTACTGTTTTTTTTCTATCTCTCTTGGTCCCGTCCTTGTGTCCCCTCGCCCATATATATTCTAGCCTCCTCACTCTGTGTTAGTGTGACTTTGTAAATGGTCCAAGTCGAACCGAAACGTCGTCTTAAGTAACAAAAAGGCACAATTGTAGATCAATGGTTCAGAGAACCGACACGTTGATAAATTAGACACATGTGCAACTCTTGGGTATCTTTTTTGAGGAAACGTTTCGCCACACAGTGGCTTCATCAGTCCATACAAAGGAGAATCTTGAAGAACAGGAGGAGAATGAGGTAATCAGTCCCTCAGCCTTGAGTCGATGTGGTCAGTCCATCTATTCAAGATTGATGGACTGACCTCCTGTTCTTCAAGATTCTCCTTTGTATGGACTGATGAAGCCACTGTGTGGCGAAACGTTTCCTCAGTAAAGATACCCAAGAGTTGCACATGTGTCTGATTTATCAAAAAGGCACAATACCGTGACTGGAACAATACACAAATAACCTGCACATAGGAGAGAGGAGCTTACGACCACGTTTCGTTCTGACTTGGACCATTTACAGAGTCACACTGTGTGTCGTCTTAGATTCTCTCTGTGTGGGTTGAGTATTGTCTGGGAGGTCAGAGGATGAGGTCTCTGAAGGAGGATCAAGCCTCCAGTGTTTCACACTTACTGGTAACAGGTGAACCTTGAAAAATGTGACTTATACTTCACGAAAGCGATTGAAAGTTGTATCTCTTTCATTGCAGTAATTTGCATATTAGCTGTTACGTGTGGCTGTTTTGCATATTGTGATATCACCTGTTTACTGTGATTTTATTGCTTTAAGTAATCGTGTGTAAATTTTCCCCCCTTCCCATGCAACCCCACGTGTGTGTGTGTGTGTGTGTGTGTGTGTGTGTGTGTGTGTGTGTGTGTGTGTGTGTGTGTGTGTATGTATGTATGTACAGTTATTCACTCCTTCACCATTTTTATTCACTACACAGTCTACACTTTAAGATATGTTATAGTAATAATTTAGTACAATATGATAATAATTCTAGCCTGTTAGATTATTAGTAGTTCTTGAAGTGTTGCACAGTTGTGTGTAACGGAGGTGCGGTGTAGTGTAGGACTCACTTGTAGCACTCGACGTAGGAATTTACACACAGTTGCATCAGTAAACTACTAAATTTTGCAACGTGATTTCGAATCCTGCTTGCTGCTGTATATATATATATATATATATATATATATATATATATATATATATATATATATATATATATATATATATATATATATATATATTCAATATTCAATATTCAATATTCAAACAGCTCCGGGGAGAACCTTGAGTTTTCCCTGAGGTACGTTTATTGTCTTCTCTGAGGATGAGGGTCCCCATTCCAGCTATAGAGGTGGTACTTCCCTATATTTATTAATGTAAAGTATAGAAAATCCATATCATAAGATACTGTAAATTACTTTTAGTAAAGCAGGTTCGTATTACAAACATTAAAGCAATATACGTCTTTATTACACCTTGTATAATTCAGAGTAAAATATCAGAAAGTGAAAACTTGGGCTGGGTTTTTCCTCCTTGGTGGCCGAGGCTCAGATGATGAATACAAGTCAAATGAGACGCCGCTCTCCCTTCCACCGCATCCACGACAAATTAATGGAAATTATTTATGAAATTCCACACAGTTTTGATGCGGCTGAGTAATTCCATTTTTGATTCGGCGAGGGGAAATTAAAAACTAAATAGGTGCCGGGTGAAATTAAAGATTGGAAGCGGAGGGAAAGGGTGACGCTATTCCTCTGGCGCCTTAGGATTGTCATTTGAGCGATCGTCCACGCCCGGGGAAGGAGAAATTGTAGGTAATTTCTCTATGCAAATTTTTTTCCCTCGTGTTTACCATATTATGTTAGTTATTCATTTCTGAATGTATTAGACTTTCTGGCGCGCGTTTAATTAAAGCTTAAGAACGTTTAGAAATAAGTGAAGTTGAATAACGCACTGAGATGATTGTTTTAAAACGGCTTGCCATGGATCCCAAGTTGTTGTGGACGCTCAGGTTAGAGAGGACTCTGGGGTGGTAACTATAATGAGATGTAGCAAGGATTGGCAGGAGGAAGTGTAAGTTTGTTACAGTAGCGAGGGAGGAGAGTAGCTTAAGAGACGCGTTAGACCCGTGTGGTTCATTTACCACAAGCATCTGTAAAGTCTCACAAAACTAACACACTACTACCATCCAGGCTTCTCCCATTGAAATGGAGAGAGAGAGAGAGAGAGAGAGAGAGATAGAGATTAAGTTAGGTAAGGTTTATCAGAAAACAGGACAAGTGTTTCCTGACGTGGATCTTAGTCATATGATGACCCACATCAGGAACTTTTGGCCATTTGACCGAAGCCTTTCGCTAGCTTGCCGGTCCACCCCTTTAAAAATAATGGTTATGATTATAATCAATAGATTATATATATATATATATATATATATATATATATATATATATATATATATATATATATATATATATATATATATATATATATATATATATATATATATATATATATATATATATATATATATGTATATATATTATTTTATTATTATCACACTGGCCGATTCCCACCAAGGCAGGGTGGCCCGAAAAAGAAAAACTTTCACCATCATTCACTCCATCACTGTCTTGCCAGAAGGGTGCTTTACACTACAGTTTTTAAACTGCAACATTAACACCCCTCCTTCAGAGTGCAGGCACTGTACTTCCCATCTCCAGGACTCAAGTCCGGCCTGCCGGTTTCCCTGAACCCCTTCATAAATGTTACTTTGCTCACACTCCAACAGCACGTCAAGTATTAAAAACCATTTGTCTCCATTCACTCCTATCAAACACGCTCACGCATGCCTGCTGGAAGTCCAAGCCCCTCGCACACAAAACCTCCTTTACCCCCTCCCTCCAGCCTTTCCTAGGCCGACCCCTACCCCGCCTTCCTTCCACTACAGACTGATGCACTCTTGAAGTCACTCTGTTTCGCTCCATTCTCTCTACATGTCCGAACCACCTCAACAACCCTTCCTCAGCCCTCTGGACAACAGTTTTGGTAATCCCGCACCTCCTCCTAACTTCCAAACTACGAATTCTCTGCATTATATTCACACCACACATTGCCCTCAGACATGACATCTTCACTGCCTCCAGCCTTCTCCTCGCTGCAACATTCATCACCCATGCTTCACACCCATATAAGAGCGTTGGTAAAATTATACTCTCATACATTCCCCTCTTTGCCTCCAAGGACAAAGTTCTTTGTCTCCACAGACTCCTAAGTGCACCACTCACCCTTTTCCCCTCATCAATTCTATGATTCACCTCATCTTTCATAGACCCATCCGCTGACACGTCCACTCCCAAATATCTGAATACATTCACCTCCTCCATACTCTCTCCCTCCAATCTGATATCCAATCTTTCATCACCTAATCTTTTTGTTGTCCTCATAACCTTACTCTTTCCTGTATTCATTTATATATATATATATATATATATATATATATATATATATATATATATATATATATATATATATATATATTATATATATATATATATGCAAAACAACCACTGTGAAAGAATAGAGAAATTCCAAGCGCTTTCGTGGCTACTCACATTATCAAGGAACATTGTTCCTTGATAATGTGAGTAGTCACGAAAGCGCTTGGAATTTCTCAATTCTTTCACAGTGGTTGTTTTGCATATTCTGAAATCACCTGTTACTGTGATCTTACTGCATATATATATATATATATATATATATATATATATATATATATATATATATATATATATATATATATATATATATATATATATATATATATATATATATATATATATATATATATATATATATATAAATATATATATATATATATATATATATATATATATATATATATATAAATAATATATATATATATATATTATATATATATATATATATATATATATATATATATATATATATATATATATATATATATATATATATATATATATATATATGAGAGAGAGAGAGAGAGAGAGAGAGAGAGAAACACGTCATTAGGCAGGTAAGGAGTACGAGTGGTTCCAACAAACAGTAACTATATATTTGTTGATAATTCCACCATATCATTTGATTATCATTACAACTGTCGAAGTACTATTTTAAACCCCAGGTAGGCATGTCAGTGGGCATGGAGGGTAGGGTATGTGGCTTGGTAGTCCAGAAAACACTGAGTTATGTGGCTTGATAATCCAGATAGGCTTGGAGGCCCAGAGAGGACAAGGTAAGTGGCTTCAAGGCTTGGTACTCCAGGGGAGAGGTAAGGAATATATTAAGGCAGACGGAAGAGTTGTCAATAAACAAGGAGTAAGGGGAGAAGTGCCTCTCATCACCGTCGTCGTCGTAGTCGTAGCAGCAGCAGCAGCAGCAGTAGTAGTAGTAGTAGTAGTAGTAGTAGTAGTAGTAGTAATAGTAGGGGTAGTAGTAGTAGTAGAAATAGTAGTAGTAGAAATAGTAGTAATAGTAGTAGTAGTAGTAGTAGTATGGGTAGTAGTAGCTGTCGTAGTGTTGGTGATAGTACTCACAAGAGGGAACCACACAAGGACCGAGGCTTCACTACAGTTTTGTTCCGAAGTTTCCATCCGCGCTTCCAACGTTATTGTTCTCTCTCCCTAACTGTTGACTCTCACCCCACTTGTCTCTTACACACTCTCACTCTCACTCTCCCTCTCTCTCTCTCTCTCTCTCTCTCTCTCTCTCTCTCTCTCTCTCTCTCTCTCTCTCTCTCTCTCTCTCTCTCTCTCTCGGTGTGGTCTCTCACTTTTCGTTAATGGCTCTCCCGAGGGCATGAGTGTCGTTGACAGAAGTAAAGATAAAAGACTTAAAGGGAGGATAATAAGAGAGAGCTTTATCAACGTTTCTCGCAGTTACAGCTTTATCAACAACGTTTCTCCCAGTTACAGCTTTATCAACAACGATTCATAAAGAGCTTTACCAACAACGTTTTACTTGTGAGAGCTCTTTCAGTTTATTTTGGCAAACCTCTTACCGAGCGAAACGTTGCTCTAAGTGTGTGCATCTCCCGACCAGTGGATACGTGATCACAATACGTATACTGTTGGTGAAACTGACACTTGTGCAGCACCTGGGGATCTATTGTGGAAACGTTTCGCCAACCAGTGGCTTCATCAGTCCCATACAGAGAAAGGTTGGAGATCAAAAGGAGCTTGAGGTAATCAATCCATCATCCTGGAGTCGATGTGATCAATCCATCATTCTTGATAAGATTGATGGATTAACCACATTGACTCCAAACTGAGGGACTGATCACCTCAAGCTCCTTTTGATCTTCAGCCCTTCTCTGTATGGGACTGAGGAAGCCACTGGTTGGCGAAACGTTTCCACAATAAAGATACCTAAGAGCTGCGCAAGTGGTCTAATTCACCGTTCTGTCGGTTCTCTGAGCCATTTGTATACTGTCGACATAATATTTACGTAGTGGATAGGGAAATACTTTGTATAATGCAAGACATGGGAACAAGGGAGGTACAGATGGAAGGTAGAAACACAGGTCTCAAAAAGTCCTAATTGTTACGAACTGAAGGAGGAAGTGCTGGAGGCAAATTACATAGGAAATTGGGTAAGAACAACTTCGACAGGCTTGATGAGGACAACTTGGCTAGTACAGTTTTGTGAGCACACTTCTGCCCGTTGCCGGACGGATGACCGACGGACACTTGGCCGACAGACATCTGACTGAAGGATAGTTGGTCGAATGTGTATTGTACCGACACCCGTTTGGCCGAACGGACAATAGACTGAACGGATAATTAGGATAGGTTAGGTGATGAATGCCGGTTCGGCCATATGTCCATTCGGTGACATGTTCCTCGGTGAAATGTCTGTTCGGTCAAATGTCCTTCAGTGAAATGTCCATCGGTGAAGTGTCCATCGTCCAAATGTCCAGGAGCCCTTCTGTCAACTGGGATAACACGTCTCAACACGAGAATGTAAACATTGCATTCTAGTAGACTAACCTAATTAAATCTTGTTCAGTAGTTATAATTTACCTTTAAGGCTGCCTGAAATCCTCTACATAACCAGGAGCTTTCTGTGAGGTATGTCATACATGTCAGATAATTTACCTTTAAGGCTGTCTGAAATCCTCTACATAACCAGGAGCTTTCTGTGAGGTATGTCATACATGTCAGATAATTTACCTTTAAGGCTGTCTGAAATCCTCTACATAACCAGGAGCTTTCTGTGAGGTATGTCATACATGTCAGATAATTTACCTTTAAGGCTGTCTGAAATCCTCTACATAACCAGGAACTTTCTGTGAGGTATGTCATACATGTCAGATAATTTACCTTTAAGGCTGCCTGAAATCCTCTACATAACCAGGAGCTTTCTGTGAGGTATGTCATACATGTCAGATAATTTACCTTTAAGGCTGTCTGAAATCCTCTACATAACCAGGAGCTTTCTGTGAGGTATGTCATACATGTCAGATAATTTACCTTTAAGGCTGTCTGAAATCCTCTACATAACCAGGAGCTTTCTGTGAGGTATGTCATACATGTCAGATAATTTACCTTTAAGGCTGTCTGAAATCCTCTACATAACCAGGAACTTTCTGTGAGGTATGTCATACATGTCAGATAATTTACCTTTAAGGCTGTCTGAAATCCTCTACATAACCAGGAGCTTTCTGTGAGGTATGTCATACATGTCAGATAATTTACCTTTAAGGCTGTCTGAAATCCTCTACATAACCAGGAACTTTCTGTGAGGTATGTCATACATGTCAGATAATTTACCTTTAAGGCTGTCTGAAATCCTCTACATAACCAGGAACTTTCTGTGAGGTATGTCATACATGTCAGATAATTTACCTTTAAGGCTGTCTGAAATCCTCTACATAACCAGGAACTTTCTGTGAGGTATGTCATACATGTCAGATAATTTACCTTTAAGGCTGTCTGAAATCCTCTACATAACCAGGAACTTTCTGTGAGGTATGTCATACATGTCAGATAATTTACCTTTAAGGCTGTCTGAAATCCTCTACATAACCAGGAACTTTCTGTGAGGTATGTCATACATGTCAGATAATTTACCTTTAAGGCTGCCTGAAATCCTCTACATAACCAGGAACTTTCTGTGAGGTATGTCATACATGTCAGATAATTTACCTTTAAGGCTGTCTGAAATCCTCTACATAACCAGGAACTTTCTGTGAGGTATGTCATACATGTCAGATAATTTACCTTTAAGGCTGCCTGAAATCCTCTACATAACCAGGAACTTTCTGTGAGGTATGTCATACATGTCAGATAATTTACCTTTAAGGCTGTCTGAAATCCTCTACATAACCAGGAACTTTCTGTGAAGTATGTCATACATGTCAGATAATTTACCTTTAAGGCTGCCTGAAATCCTCTACATAACCAGGAACTTTCTGTGAGGTATGTCATACATGTCAGATAATTTACCTTTAAGGCTGTCTGAAATCCTCTACATAACCAGGAACTTTCTGTGAAGTATGTCATACATGTCAGATAATTTACCTTTAAGGCTGTCTGAAATCCTCTACATAACCAGGAACTTTCTGTGAGGTATGTCATACATGTCAGATAATTTACCTTTAAGGCTGTCTGAAATCCTCTACATAACCAGGAACTTTCTGTGAGGTATGTCATACATGTCAGATAATTTACCTTTAAGGCTGTCTGAAATCCTCTACATAACCAGGAACTTTCTGTGAGGTATGTCATACATGTCAGATAATTTACCTTTAAGGCTGTCTGAAATCCTCTACATAACCAGGAACTTTCTGTGAGATATGTCATACATGTCAGATAATTTACCTTTAAGGCTGTCTGAAATCCTCTACATAACCAGGAACTTTCTGTGAGGTATGTCATACATGTCGGTTAATTTACCTTTAAGGCTGCCTGAAATCCTCTACATAACCAGGAACTTTCTGTGAAGTATGTCATACATGTCAGATAATTTACCTTTAAGGCTGCCTGAAATCCTCTACATAACCAGGAACTTTCTGTGAGGTATGTCATACATGTCAGATAATTTACCTTTAAGGCTGTCTGAAATCCTCTACATAACCAGGAACTTTCTGTGAGGTATGTCATACATGTCAGATAATTTACCTTTAAGGCTGCCTGAAATCCTCTACATAACCAGGAACTTTCTGTGAGGTATGTCATACATGTCAGATAATTTACCTTTAAGGCTGTCTGAAATCCTCTACATAACCAGGAACTTTCTGTGAGGTATGTCATACATGTCAGATAATTTACCTTTAAGGCTGTCTGAAATCCTCTACATAACCAGGAACTTTCTGTGAGGTATGTCATACATGTCAGATAATTTACCTTTAAGGCTGTCTGAAATCCTCTACATAACCAGGAACTTTCTGTGAGGTATGTCATACATGTCAGATAATTTACCTTTAAGGCTGTCTGAAATCCTCTACATAACCAGGAACTTTCTGTGAGGTATGTCATACATGTCAGATAATTTACCTTTAAGGCTGTCTGAAATCCTCTACATAACCAGGAGCTTTCTGTGAAGTATGTCATACATGTCAGATAATTTACCTTTAAGGCTGTCTGAAATCCTCTACATAACCAGGAACTTTCTGTGAGGTATGTCATACATGTCAGATAATTTACCTTTAAGGCTGTCTGAAATCCTCTACATAACCAGGAACTTTCTGTGAGGTATGTCATACATGTCAGATAATTTACCTTTAAGGCTGTCTGAAATCCTCTACATAACCAGGAACTTTCTGTGAGGTATGTCATACATGTCAGATAATTTACCTTTAAGGCTGTCTGAAATCCTCTACATAACCAGGAACTTTCTGTGAGGTATGTCATACATGTCAGATAATTTACCTTTAAGGCTGTCTGAAATCCTCTACATAACCAGGAGCTTTCTGTGAGGTATGTCATACATGTCAGATAATTTACCTTTAAGGCTGCCTGAAATCCTCTACATAACCAGGAGCTTTCTGTGAGGTATGTCATACATGTCAGATAATTTACCTTTAAGGCTGTCTGAAATCCTCTACATAACCAGGAACTTTCTGTGAGGTATGTCATACATGTCAGATAATTTACCTTTAAGGCTGTCTGAAATCCTCTACATAACCAGGAACTTTCTGTGAGGTATGTCATACATGTCAGATAATTTACCTTTAAGGCTGCCTGAAATCCTCTACATAACCAGGAACTTTCTGTGAGGTATGTCATACATGTCAGATAATTTACCTTTAAGGCTGCCTGAAATCCTCTACATAACCAGGAACTTTCTGTGAAGTATGTCATACATGTCAGATAATTTACCTTTAAGGCTGTCTGAAATCCTCTACATAACCAGGAACTTTCTGTGAAGTATGTCATACATGTCAGATAATTTACCTTTAAGGCTGTCTGAAATCCTCTACATAACCAGGAACTTTCTGTGAGGTATGTCATACATGTCAGATAATTTACCTTTAAGGCTGTCTGAAATCCTCTACATAACCAGGAACTTTCTGTGAGGTATGTCATACATGTCAGATAATTTACCTTTAAGGCTGCCTGAAATCCTCTACATAACCAGGAACTTTCTGTGAGGTATGTCATACATGTCAGATAATTTACCTTTAAGGCTGCCTGAAATCCTCTACATAACCAGGAACTTTCTGTGAAGTATGTCATACATGTCAGATAATTTACCTTTAAGGCTGTCTGAAATCCTCTACATAACCAGGAACTTTCTGTGAAGTATGTCATACATGTCAGATAATTTACCTTTAAGGCTGTCTGAAATCCTCTACATAACCAGGAACTTTCTGTGAGGTATGTCATACATGTCAGATAATTTACCTTTAAGGCTGTCTGAAATCCTCTACATAACCAGGAACTTTCTGTGAGGTATGTCATACATGTCAGATAATTTACCTTTAAGGCTGCCTGAAATCCTCTACATAACCAGGAACTTTCTGTGAAGTATGTCATACATGTCAGATAATTTACCTTTAAGGCTGTCTGAAATCCTCTACATAACCAGGAACTTTCTGTGAAGTATGTCATACATGTCAGATAATTTACCTTTAAGGCTGTCTGAAATCCTCTACATAACCAGGAACTTTCTGTGAGGTATGTCATACATGTCAGATAATTTACCTTTAAGGCTGTCTGAAATCCTCTACATAACCAGGAACTTTCTGTGAGGTATGTCATACATGTCAGATAATTTACCTTTAAGGCTGCCTGAAATCCTCTACATAACCAGGAACTTTCTGTGAGGTATGTCATACATGTCAGATAATTTACCTTTAAGGCTGCCTGAAATCCTCTACATAACCAGGAACTTTCTGTGAGGTATGTCATACATGTCAGATAATTTACCTTTAAGGCTGCCTGAAATCCTCTACATAACCAGGAACTTTCTGTGAAGTATGTCATACATGTCAGATAATTTACCTTTAAGGCTGTCTGAAATCCTCTACATAACCAGGAACTTTCTGTGAGGTATGTCATACATGTCAGATAATTTACCTTTAAGGCTGTCTGAAATCCTCTACATAACCAGGAACTTTCTGTGAGGTATGTCATACATGTCAGATAATTTACCTTTAAGGCTGTCTGAAATCCTCTACATAACCAGGAACTTTCTGTGAGGTATGTCATACATGTCAGATAATTTACCTTTAAGGCTGTCTGAAATCCTCTACATAACCAGGAACTTTCTGTGAGGTATGTCATACATGTCAGATAATTTACCTTTAAGGCTGTCTGAAATCCTCTACATAACCAGGAACTTTCTGTGAGGTATGTCATACATGTCAGATAATTTACCTTTAAGGCTGTCTGAAATCCTCTACATAACCAGGAACTTTCTGTGAGGTATGTCATACATGTCAGATAATTTACCTTTAAGGCTGTCTGAAATCCTCTACATAACCAGGAACTTTCTGTGAGGTATGTCATACATGTCAGATAATTTACCTTTAAGGCTGTCTGAAATCCTCTACATAACCAGGAACTTTCTGTGAAGTATGTCATACATGTCAGATAATTTACCTTTAAGGCTGTCTGAAATCCTCTACATAACCAGGAACTTTCTGTGAAGTATGTCATACATGTCAGATAATTTACCTTTAAGGCTGCCTGAAATCCTCTACATAACCAGGAACTTTCTGTGAAGTATGTCATACATGTCAGATAATTTACCTTTAAGGCTGCCTGAAATCCTCTACATAACCAGGAACTTTCTGTGAGGTATGTCATACATGTCAGATAATTTACCTTTAAGGCTGTCTGAAATCCTCTACATAACCAGGAACTTTCTGTGAGGTATGTCATACATGTCAGATAATTTACCTTTAAGGCTGTCTGAAATCCTCTACATAACCAGGAACTTTCTGTGAAGTATGTCATACATGTCAGATAATTTACCTTTAAGGCTGCCTGAAATCCTCTACATAACCAGGAACTTTCTGTGAAGTATGTCATACATGTCAGATAATTTACCTTTAAGGCTGCCTGAAATCCTCTACATAACCAGGAACTTTCTGTGAAGTATGTCATACATGTCAGATAATTTACCTTTAAGGCTGCCTGAAATCCTCTACATAACCAGGAACTTTCTGTGAGGTATGTCATACATGTCAGATAATTTAGCTTTAAGGCTGCCTGAAATCCTCTACATAACCAGGAACTTTCTGTGAAGTATGTCATACATGTCAGATAATTTACCTTTAAGGCTGCCTGAAATCCTCTACATAACCAGGAACTTTCTGTGAAGTATGTCATACATGTCAGATAATTTACCTTTAAGGCTGCCTGAAATCCTCTACATAATGTCATACAGGAACTTTCTGTGAGGTGAAGTATGTCATACATGTCAGATAATTTACCTTTAAGGCTGCCTGAAATCCTCTACATAACCAGGAACTTTCTGTGAAGTATGTCATACATGTCAGATAATTTACCTTTAAGGCTGCCTGAAATCCTCTACATAACCAGGAACTTTCTGTGAAGTATGTCATACATGTCAGATAATTTACCTTTAAGGCTGCCTGAAATCCTCTACATAACCAGGAACTTTCTGTGAGGTATGTCATACATGTCAGATAATTTACCTTTAAGGCTGCCTGAAATCCTCTACATAACCAGGAACTTTCTGTGAAGTATGTCATACATGTCAGATAATTTACCTTTAAGGCTGTCTGAAATCCTCTACATAACCAGGAACTTTCTGTGAGGTATGTCATACATGTCAGATAATTTACCTTTAAGGCTGTCTGAAATCCTCTACATAACCAGGAACTTTCTGTGAGGTATGTCATACATGTCAGATAATTTACCTTTAAGGCTGTCTGAAATCCTCTACATAACCAGGAACTTTCTGTGAGGTATGTCATACATGTCAGATAATTTACCTTTAAGGCTGTCTGAAATCCTCTACATAACCAGGAACTTTCTGTGAGGTATGTCATACATGTCAGATAATTTACCTTTAAGGCTGTCTGAAATCCTCTACATAACCAGGAACTTTCTGTGAGGTATGTCATACATGTCAGATAATTTACCTTTAAGGCTGTCTGAAATCCTCTACATAACCAGGAACTTTCTGTGAGGTATGTCATACATGTCAGATAATTTACCTTTAAGGCTGTCTGAAATCCTCTACATAACCAGGAACTTTCTGTGAGGTATGTCATACATGTCAGATAATTTACCTTTAAGGCTGTCTGAAATCCTCTACATAACCAGGAGCTTTCTGTGAGGTATGTCATACATGTCAGATAATTTACCTTTAAGGCTGTCTGAAATCCTCTACATAACCAGGAGCTTTCTGTGAGGTATGTCATACATGTCAGATAATTTACCTTTAAGGCTGTCTGAAATCCTCTACATAACCAGGAACTTTCTGTGAAGTATGTCATACATGTCAGATAATTTACCTTTAAGGCTGTCTGAAATCCTCTACATAACCAGGAATCCTTTAACCAGGAACTTTCTGTGAGGTATGTCATACATGTCAGATAATTTACCTTTAAGGCTGTCTGAAATCCTCTACATAACCAGGAACTTTCTGTGAGGTATGTCATACATGTCAGATAATTTACCTTTAAGGCTGTCTGAAATCCTCTACATAACCAGGAACTTTCTGTGAGGTATGTCATACATGTCAGATAATTTACCTTTAAGGCTGTCTGAAATCCTCTACATAACCAGGAACTTTCTGTGAAGTATGTCATACATGTCAGATAATTTACCTTTAAGGCTGTCTGAAATCCTCTACATAACCAGGAACTTTCTGTGAGGTATGTCATACATGTCAGATAATTTACCTTTAAGGCTGTCTGAAATCCTCTACATAACCAGGAACTTTCTGTGAAGTATGTCATACATGTCAGATAATTTACCTTTAAGGCTGTCTGAAATCCTCTACATAACCAGGAACTTTCTGTGAAGTATGTCATACATGTCAGATAATTTACCTTTAAGGCTGCCTGAAATCCTCTACATAACCAGGAACTTTCTGTGAAGTATGTCATACATGTCAGATAATTTACCTTTAAGGCTGTCTGAAATCCTCTACATAACCAGGAACTTTCTGTGAAGTATGTCATACATGTCAGATAATTTACCTTTAAGGCTGCCTGAAATCCTCTACATAACCAGGAACTTTCTGTGAAGTATGTCATACATGTCAGATAATTTACCTTTAAGGCTGTCTGAAATCCTCTACATAACCAGGAACTTTCTGTGAAGTATGTCATACATGTCAGATAATTTACCTTTAAGGCTGCCTGAAATCCTCTACATAACCAGGAACTTTCTGTGAAGTATGTCATACATGTCAGATAATTTACCTTTAAGGCTGCCTGAAATCCTCTACATAACCAGGAACTTTCTGTGAGGTATGTCATACATGTCAGATAATTTACCTTTAAGGCTGCCTGAAATCCTCTACATAACCAGGATTTACCTTTCTGTGAACTTTCTGTGAGGTATGTCATACATGTCAGATAATTTACCTTTAAGGCTGCCTGAAATCCTCTACATAACCAGGAACTTTCTGTGAAGTATGTCATACATGTCAGATAATTTACCTTTAAGGCTGCCTGAAATCCTCTACATAACCAGGAACTTTCTGTGAGGTATGTCATACATGTCAGATAATTTACCTTTAAGGCTGCCTGAAATCCTCTACATAACCAGGAACTTTCTGTGAGGTATGTCATACATGTCAGATAATTTACCTTTAAGGCTGCCTGAAATCCTCTACATAACCAGGAACTTTCTGTGAGGTATGTCATACATGTCAGATAATTTACCTTTAAGGCTGCCTGAAATCCTCTACATAACCAGGAACTTTCTGTGAGGTATGTCATACATGTCAGATAATTTACCTTTAAGGCTGCCTGAAATCCTCTACATAACCAGGAACTTTCTGTGAGGTATGTCATACATGTCAGATAATTTACCTTTAAGGCTGCCTGAAATCCTCTACATAACCAGGAACTTTCTGTGAGGTATGTCATACATGTCAGATAATTTACCTTTAAGGCTGCCTGAAATCCTCTACATAACCAGGAACTTTCTGTGAGGTATGTCATACATGTCAGATAATTTACCTTTAAGGCTGCCTGAAATCCTCTACATAACCAGGAACTTTCTGTGAGGTATGTCATACATGTCAGATAATTTACCTTTAAGGCTGCCTGAAATCCTCTACATAACCAGGAACTTTCTGTGAAGTATGTCATACATGTCAGATAATTTACCTTTAAGGCTGTCTGAAATCCTCTACATAACCAGGAACTTTCTGTGAAGTATGTCATACATGTCAGATAATTTACCTTTAAGGCTGTCTGAAATCCTCTACATAACCAGGAACTTTCTGTGAAGTATGTCATACATGTCAGATAATTTACCTTTAAGGCTGTCTGAAATCCTCTACATAACCAGGAACTTTCTGTGAGGTATGTCATACATGTCAGATAATTTACCTTTAAGGCTGCCTGAAATCCTCTACATAACCAGGAACTTTCTGTGAGGTATGTCATACATGTCAGATAATTTACCTTTAAGGCTGTCTGAAATCCTCTACATAACCAGGAACTTTCTGTGAGGTATGTCATACATGTCAGATAATTTACCTTTAAGGCTGCCTGAAATCCTCTACATAACCAGGAACTTTCTGTGAGGTATGTCATACATGTCAGATAATTTACCTTTAAGGCTGCCTGAAATCCTCTACATAACCAGGAACTTTCTGTGAGGTATGTCATACATGTCAGATAATTTACCTTTAAGGCTGTCTGAAATCCTCTACATAACCAGGAGCTTTCTGTGAGGTATGTCATACATGTCGGTTAATTCTTTATCAATTATATATTGTACTTTATAGGATAAAAGATTGTCACTGTGAAGTGCAAGAAACATATTATTATTATTATAATCAAGGGGGAAGCGCTAAACCCGGAAGATTATACAGCGCCTGGGGGGGGGGGATGTGGAAGGCATTCAGGCTTAATTCGGGGAACTGGAGCACAGATCCAATTCCCTAAATCAAGAGCCCCTCACCAACATCAAGGAACCTTCCTTGAGGGGCAAGAAACATAGCAGTCTTCTTCAGAGTGATACAACAGTGGAATGGTTTGTGATGAATGGTTTGAAAAACCGACAAGTTTAAGTGTCTCAATCTTCAGTGGAATGGTTTACAAGAGGGGGTTAGTCGATGCTACAAATACTGGAAATTTAAAATATTTTAGATTATATACTGCGTGTGTAGATGGGACACACACAGCTTAGTTCTGATCTTGTAGTTACAACTTGGTAAGTGTACAAAAAGGCAATTACACATGCAACCCAAACGTTCTCTCATACCTCGTACATCACACGCTGTCGCACAAGCACCATACACACTCTCACACGAATCACAAACATCAAGGGTATTATTATTATTATAATCAAGGGGGAAGCGCTAAACCCGGAGGATTATACAGCGCCTGGGGGGGGGATGTGGAAGGCATTCAGGCTTAATTCGGGGAACTGGAGCACAGATCCAATTCCCTAAATCAAGAGCCCCTCACCAACATCAAGGAACCTTCCTTGAGGGGAACATCAAGGGTAACCTTTCCTATTCCGTCCCTGTCTGCTGGACTATATATACTGCCCTCTTCTCTGCTTTCTGTTAGTGTGACTTTATAAAATGGTCCAAGTCGGACCGAAACGTCGTCATAAGTTCCTCTTATGTG
This sequence comes from Cherax quadricarinatus, assembly GCF_038502225.1. Taxonomy (NCBI): domain Eukaryota; kingdom Metazoa; phylum Arthropoda; class Malacostraca; order Decapoda; family Parastacidae; genus Cherax; species Cherax quadricarinatus. The sequence continues at coordinate 4,652,398 of NC_091385.1, read as the reverse complement.
CGGGTTATTTGTGTATTAAATAAAGGTTGTGGTGTGTGCCGAGTATATTACAATTCAACGTTCATCACACAGCCACTTCTGCATTCCCTCTTTACCAGCCAAACTGGCAGTTAGGGCGATATGATTGTAGGGGCAACCCAGTCGCTCTGATTGGCTACTAGCATCATACGTCAACTAATTGCATAAGAGGTTGACCCCAGTTGAATTAGTGATACACTTGCACCCTTGGTTTGAGTCAGTCTCTTACTAAATGAATACACATGCTGGTCTCTCTTGCATGAAACATAAGCCAATAGCAGTGAGTGAACTCGCTTTGCTCTTGTTATTACTCTGATTTGTATGGTATATCTACCTACACTTCTGCTTTATTACACTCACCCTTGTAGGTTTAATGCTTCGTTTTGATTATAATAGTTTACTACGCTCTGTATATATTGTAAATATTGGTGGAGGGATATACAGGTGCTCAGAACTTAGCTTTTGTGTTTGTCCTCGTTGTTGTATAGGGACTTTTGTTTTACGGTCAGGTAATACAGGCCTTTTATATGTTAGTATGTTTGTAATACACGTCCTCTCTCACACACCCCACACGTCACATTTCCTCTCACAGGCACCCCACACGTCACATTTCCTCTCACACGCACCCCACACGTCACATTTCCTCTCACAGGCACCCCACACGTCACATTTCTTCTCACACGCACCCCACACGTCACATTTCCTCTCACACGCACCCCACACGTCACATTTCCTCTCACAATCACCCCACACGTCACATTTCCTCTCACACACCCCACACGTCACATTTCCTCTCACACGCACTCCACACGTCACATTTCCTCTCACACGCACCCCACACGTCACATTTCCTCTCACACGCACCCCACACGTCACATTTCCTCTCACACGCACCCCACACGTCACATTTCCTCTCACACACCCCACACGTCACATTTCCTCTCACACGCACTCCACACGTCACATTTCCTCTCACACCCACTCCACACGTCACATTTCCTCTCACACGCACTCCACACGTCACATTTCCTCTCACACGCACCCCACACGTCACATTTCTTCTCACACGCACCCCACACGTCACATTTCCTCTCACACGCACCCCACACGTCACATTTCCTCTCACACGCACTCCACACGTCACATTTCCTCTCACACGCACTCCACACGTCACATTTCCTCTCACACGCACTCCACACGTCACATTTCCTCTCACACGCACCCCACACGTCACATTTCCTCTCACACGCACCCCACACGTCACATTTCCTCTCACACGCACCCCACACGTCACATTTCCTCTCACACGCACCCCACACGTCACATTTCCTCTCACACGCACCCCACACGTCACATTTCCTCTCACACGCACCCCACACGTCACATTTCCTCTCACACGCACCCCACACGTCACATTTCCTCTCACACGCACCCCACACGTCACATTTCCTCTCACACGCATCCCACATGTCACATTTTTTCTCACACGCACCCCACACGTCACATTTCCTCTCACACGCACCCCACACGTCACATTTCCTCTCACACGCACCCCACACGTCACATTTCCTCTCACACGCACCCCACACGTCACATTTCCTCTCACACGCACCCCACACGTCACATTTCCTCTCACACGCACCCCACACGTCACATTTCCTCTCACACGCACCCCACACGTCACATTTCCTCTCACACGCACCCTATACATCTCCATCCTCCTCAGCACACATCACACTCCCCATAACACATTTACACTTTTTCTTTCCTCACCCTCCCCACATGCTCCTTGCTGCCCCCTCACCCTCCCCACATGCTCCTTGCTGCCCCCTCACCCTCCCCACATGCTCCTTGCCTCCCTTCACCCTCCCCACATGCTCCTTACTGCCCCCTCACCCTCCCCACATGCTCCTTGCTGCCTCCTCACCCTCCCCACATGCTCCTTGCCTCCCTTCACTCTCCCCACATGCTCCTTGCTGCCCCCTCACCCTCCCCACATGCTCCTTGCCTCCCTTCACTCTCCCCACATGCTCCTTGCCGCCCCCTCACCCTCCCCACATGCTCCTTGCCTCCCTTCACTCTCCCCACATGCTCCTTGCTGCCCCCTCACCCTCCCCACATGCTCCTTGCCTCCCTTCACCCTCCCCACATGCTCCTTACTGCCCCCTCACCCTCCCCACATGCTCCTTGCTGCCTCCTCACCCTCCCCACATGCTCCTTGCCTCCCTTCACTCTCCCCACATGCTCCTTGCCGCCCCCTCACCCTCCCCACATGCTCCTTGCCTCCCTTCACTCTCCCCACATGCTCCTTGCCGCCCCCTCACCCTCCCCACATGCTCCTTGCCTCCCTTCACTCTCCTCACATGCTCCTTGCCGCCCCCTCACCCTCCCCACATGCCTCTTGCCGCCCCCTCACCCTTCCCACATGCTCCTTGCCGCCCCCTCACCCTCCCCACATACTTCTTGCCTCCCCTCACCCTCCCCACATGCTTCTTGCCTCCCCTCACCCTCCCCACATGCTTCTTGCCTTCCCTCACCCTCCTCACATGCTCCTTGCCTCCCCTCACCCTCCCCACATGCTTCTTGCCTCCCCTCACCCTCCCCACATTCTTCTTGCCTCCCCTCACCCTCCCCACATGCTTCTTGCCTCCCCTCACCCTCCCCCCTTGGTTCTTGCCTCCCCTCACCCTCCCCACATACTTCTTGCCTCCCCTCACCCTCCCCACATGCTTCTTGCCTCCCCTCACCCTCCCCACATGCTTCTTGCCTCCCCTCACCCTCCCCACATGCTTCTTGCCTCCCCTCACCCTCCCCACATGCTTCTTGCCTCCCCTCACCCTCCCCACATGCTTCTTGCCTCCCCTCACCCTCCCCACATGCTTCTTGCCTCCCCTCACCCTCCCCACATGCTTC
>NC_091385.1:4579467-4646967 GCF_038502225.1 Cherax quadricarinatus | reverse complement strand
CCGTTTGTATCACCGTGTGTACCACCGTGTGTATCACCGTGTGTATCACCGTGTGTACCACCGTGTGTATCACCGTGTGTACCACCGTGTGTATCACCGTGTGTATCACCGTGTGTGTCACCGTGTGTACCACCGTGTGTACCACCGTGTGTATCACCATGTGTACCACCGTGTGTATCACCGTGTGTACCACCGTATCACCGTGTGTACCACCGTGTGTATCACCGTGTGTACCACCGTGTGTATCACCGTGTGTATCACCGTGTGTACCACCGTGTGTACCACCGTGTGTACCACCGTTTTTATCACCGTTTGTATCACCGTGTGTACCACCGTGTGTATCACCGTGTGTACCACCGTGTGTATCACCGTGTGTACCACCGTATCACCGTGTGTATCACCGTGTGTACCACCGTGTGTATCACTGTGTGTGTCGTGTGGGGGTTCGGTAGGAGATTGATGGATAAGGTAAACTCATTTGTTGGATGGTAACACTATTGTCAGACTGTGATAATGGGAGATGGAGCCCAGCCTGCCGTCTCCTGCCTTCTATGATGCCTATGCGTCGTCTGAGGCCGAGGTAGCTCGTCTCACTCGCTCGCTGCATCCCATGACGTCATACAGTCACAGGCCTAAGGGATCTTCTATATAAACACATGGATGGTACTATAATGCTCATCTAATCTATGCATACAACACATGTAAAGGAGGATCAGCAACTATGCTGACAGCTCGGTTTGTTTACTCCCCAGACTTCAGTAAGGCTTTTGAGAGTTACACATCGGAGATTGTTGAGGAAAGTAGAGGCACTGAATAGGAGGAATTTTTCCTGAACAGAGGCATGTTTGACAGATAGACAACAGTATTTCTGCGTAAGTGGGGAGAAATTGATGTGGGGGAGGCCGCGTCACAAGCGGTGTTCCACATGGGAGTGGATTTGTCATGACAGGAAGTTGAACATTAAAATGGTATAAAATACCGACAGATTGTTAGGTAAGACACATATGCAACAGTTAGGTATCTTTATTTCGAAACGTTTCGCCTACACAGTAGGCTTCTTCAGTCGAGTACAGAAAAGTTGATAGAAGCAGAAGAGACTTGAAGACGATGTAATCAGTCCATCACCCTTAAAGTTTTGAGGTGGTCAGTCCCTCAAAAACTTTAAGGGTGATGGACTGATTACATCGTCTTCAAGTATCTTCTGTTTCTATCAACTTTTCTGTACTCGACTGAAGAAGCCTACTGTGTAGGCGAAACGTTTCGAAATAAAGATACCTAACTGTTGCATATGTGTCTTACATGACAGGAAGTTAATGAATGTAAATTTTATATTGAAAAGCAATACGTTTAAAAAGTTGAATACTCAGATTGTTGTAATGTTTTATAAGTACATTCTCTCCTACTTCCCCTTCTCTCCCTCCACCCCACTAAAATTATTCCATTATTTATTTTTCACACAAACTAACTTTCCACTTTAATGTGATCTTGCACAAATTATATTAACACCCTGGTGACTGCTCCTTCAGTACCCTGGTGATGGACCAGGTGCTTCGGCTCCTTGAAATACTCTTTAATAATGACCTGGTTATCAAAGCTTATTCCATGGGTGGAATTGAAGGTGGATTGGGCAGGGTTTTTTTTTGTGGGTTAGGGGGGGGGGGGTATCTGCCTAGTGTGTGCCAGTTGGTCAGCTGCAGTGTTCGTCCTTTATGTTCAAACAAGTACTGTCAGGAATGTCCAAATCCATTCATTGACAACTAGGATAATGTCTGTATTAAACTTGCATTTCCTTGCTATCTTCATGTTGGGAACGTCTTCTGCCTCAACAGAAGTATGATGAAGATGAAAAACTTAAAGGAATAGGACTTATAAATTTTTTAAAAGCATTTTAACTAAAAAAAAAAGGACTTCGTTGGTTCCAGTGTGATCTTATGACAGGATAAAATTTTAAGTCCAGGAGATCGTTTTAGAAGCTTAGAAGAACTGATGTTGGTTATCCTGGTTAGGCGGTGTTAGTCCAGTGTTCAGGAAATCCTGTCAATACTGGGTCGTAGTATCTCACTCCAGATACCAGAGGAGAGATAAGGGGTCGCTGTGTCCCACTACATACCGTTGATGGGGCTCTAGCTCAGATAAATCTAGCGTGTACCCTGGATGACCAAGCCGGCAGCAGAGCTGATAATGATAATGGTTACAAGATGGTTATTAAGTACAACGTTGAAGAAACGCAAAGGGTGGTAAGTCTACTTCAGTATTATTACTGGTAACCAGGTCAGAATACAAAGAAATGTAATATTCCTAGTGGACCACCTGATCTGATCTGGAGAAGAGTGGAGGGGAAGAGTTTCTCCAGCCTTCAACCCAAACACCAGGCGAGGTTAAATACTACCAGGAGTAGAAACTCAGACCCGAGGAAATCTGAAGTTTTGCAGCTGCTCGCTAGATGGCAGTGCGGGCGGCGATATACTAACAGTTGCTAGGAGTCTGAACAACCATAACCCCATTTCAACGGCTTTTCCCTCACACTTCAGAACTTTTGACAGTATGCACATTAGTTACTGACCTTCAGGGTCTCTTGTCTGTTCCCCTTTTTATATATAGGAACGACATTTGCCATTTTTTGGCAGCTGTACTAACTGGAGAGTAGTCAAATACCCTTGATCTTGGGTCGCACTGTTATTTTACCCCTTCTCTCAACACCCCTGGAGATATGTTATCTGGTCCCTTGCTTTGTTACATCCACCTCTTGTAAGATCTTGCTACATCCAGCTCTCGTAGGATCTTGCTACATCCACCTCTTGTAAGAACTTGCTACATCCACCTCTTGTAAGATCTTGCTACATCCATCTCTTGTAAGATCTTGCTACATCCACCTCTTGTAGGATCTTGCTACATCCAGCTCTCGTAGGATCTTGCTACATCCAGCTCTCGTAGGATCTTGCTACATCCAGCTCTCGTAGGATCTTGCTACATCCAGCTCTCGTAGGATCTTGCTACATCCAGCTCTCGTAGGATCTTGCTACATCCAGCTCTTGTAGGATCTTGCTACATCCAGCTCTCGTAGGATCTTGCTACATCCAGCTCTCGTAGGATCTTGCTACATCCAGCTCTCGTAGGATTTTGCTACATCCAGCTCTTGTAGGATCTTGCTACATCCAGCTCTCGTAGGATCTTGCTACATCCAGCTCTTGTAGGATCTTGCTACATCCACCTCTTGTAAGATCTTACTACATCCACCTCTTGTAAGATCTTGCTACATCCACCTCTTGTAAGATCTTACTACATCCACCTCTTGTAAGATCTTGCTACATCCATCTCTTGTAAGATCTTGCTACATCCAGCTCTTGTAGGATCTTGCTACATCCAGCTCTCGTAGGATCTTGCTACATCCAGCTCTTGTAGGATCTTGCTACATCCAGCTCTCGTAGGATCTTGCTACATCCAGCTCTAGTAGGATCTTGCTACATCCAGCTCTCGTAGGATCTTGCTACATCCAGCTCTTGTAGGATCTTGCTACATCCAGCTCTCGTAGGATCTTGCTACATCCAGCTCTTGTAGGATCTTGCTACATCCAGCTCTCGTAGGATCTTGCTACATCCAGCTCTTGTAGGATCTTGCTACATCCAGCTCTCGTAGGATCTTGCTACATCCAGCTTTTGTAGGATCTTGCTACATCCAGCTCTTGTGGGATCTTGCTACATCCACCTCTTGTAAGATCTTGCTACATCCACCTCTTGTAAGATCTTGCTACATCCAGCTCTCGTAGGATCTTGCTACTTCCAGCTCTTGTAGGATCTTGCTACATCCAACTCTCGTAGGATCTTGCTACATCCACCTCTTGTAAGATCTTGCTACATCCAGCTCTCGTAGGATCTTGCTATATCCACCTATTGTAAGATCTTGCTACATCCAGCTCTTGTAGGATCTTGCTACATCCAGCTCTTGTAGGACCTTGCTACATCCACCTCTTGTAAGATCTTGCTACATCCACCTCTTGTAAGATCTTGCTACATCCAGCTCTCGTAGGATCTTGCTACATCCACCTCTTGTAAGATCTTGCTACATCCAGCTCTCGTAGGATCTTGTACCTCTTGTAAGATCTTGCTACATCCACCTCTTGTAAGATCTTGCTACATCCACCTCTTGTAGGATCTTGCTACATCCAGCTCTTGTAGGATCTTGCTACATCCAGCTCTTGTAAGATCTTGCTACATCCACCTCTTGTAAGATCTTGCTACATCCAGCTCTCGTAGGATCTTGTTACATCCACCTCTTGTAGGATCTTGCTACATCCAGCTCTTGTAGGATCTTGCTACATCCACCTCTTGTAAGATCTTGCTACATCCACCTCTTGTAAGATCTTGCTACATCCAGCTCTCGTAGGATCTTGCTACATCCACCTCTTGTAGGATCTTGCTACATCCACCTCTTGTAGGATCTTGCTACATCCACCTCTTGTAGGATCTTGCTACATCCAGCTCTTGTAGGATCTTGCTACATCCAGCTCTTGTAAGATCTTGCTACATCCACCTCTTGTAAGATCTTGCTACATCCACCTCTTGTAAGATCTTGCTACATCCAGCTCTCGTAGGATCTTGCTACATCCACCTCTTGTAAGATCTTGCTACATCTAGCTCTCGTAGGATCTTGCTACATCCACCTCTTGTAAGATCTTGCTACATCCAGCTCTTGTAGGATCTTGCTACATCCAGCTCTCGTAGGATCTTGCTACATCCACCTCTTGTAAGATCTTGCTACATCCAGCTCTCGTAGGATCTTGCTACATCCACCTCTTGTAAGAACTTGCTACATCCAGCTCTTGTAGGACCTTGCTACATCCACCTCTTGTAAGATCTTGCTACATCGAGCTCTCGTAGGATCTTGCTACATCCAGCTCTTGTAAGATCTTGCTACATCCACCTCTTGTAAGATCTTGCTACATCCAGCTCTTGTAAGATCTTGCTACATCCAGCTCTTGTAAGATCTTGCTACATCCACCTCTTGTAAGATCTTGCTACATCTAGCTCTCGTAGGATCTTGCTACATCCACCTCTTGTAAGATCTTGCTACATCCAGCTCTCGTAGGATCTTGCTACATCCAGCTCTCGTAGGATCTTGCTACATCCACCTCTTGTAGGATCTTGCTACATCCAGCTCTTGTAGGATCTTGCTACATCCACCTCTTGTAAGATCTTGCTACATCCACCTCTTGTAAGATCTTGCTACATCCAGCTCTCGTAGGATCTTGTTACATCCACCTCTTGTAGGATCTTGCTACATCCAGCTCTTGTAGGATCTTGCTACATTCACCTCTTGTAAGATCTTGCTACATCCAGCTCTCGTAGGATCTTGCTACATCCAGCTCTCGTAGGATCTTGCTACATCCACCTCTTGTAGGATCTTGCTATATCCACCTCTTGTAGGATCTTGCTACATCCACCTCTTGTAGGATCTTGCTACATCCAGCTCTTGTAAGATCTTGCTACATCCACCTCTTGTAAGATCTTGCTACATCCACCTCTTGTAAGATCTTGCTACATCCACCTCTTGTAAGATCTTGCTACATCCACCTCTTGTAAGATCTTGCTACATCCACCTCTTGTAAGATCTTGCTACATCCAGCTCTTGTAAGATCTTGCTACATCCACCTCTTGTAAGATCTTGCTACATCCAGCTTTCGTAGGATCTTGCTACATCCACCTCTTGTAAGATCTTGCTACATCCATCTCTTGTAAGATCTTGCTTCATCCAGCTCTCGTAGGATCTTGCTACATCCAGCTCTTGTAAGATCTTGCTACATCCAGCTCTTGTAAGATCTTGCTACATCCACCTCTTGTAAGATCTTTGCTACATCCAGCTCTTGTAAGATCTTGCTACATCCACCTCTTGTAAGATCTTGCTACATCCAGCTCTTGTAAGATCTTGCTACATCCACCTCTTGTAAGATCTTGCTACATCCAGCTCTTGTAAGATCTTGCTACATCCAGCTCTTGTAAGATCTTGCTACATCCACCTCTTGTAAGATCTTGCTACATCCAGCTTTCGTAGGATCTTGCTACATCCACCTCTTGTAAGATCTTGCTACATCCACCTCTTCTAAGATCTTGCTACATCCAGCTCTTGTAAGATCTTGCTACATCCACCTCTTGTAAGATCTTGCTACATCCACCTCTTGTAAGATCTTGCTACATCCAGCTCTTGTAAGATCTTACTACATCCACCTCTTGTAAGATCTTGCTACATCCAGCTCTTGTAAGATCTTGCTACATCCAGCTCTTGTAAGAGTCTCACCACTTCTTTTGTTGTGTTGATACTCTCCAGACTTTTTCTGTTGTGTCTTCACTACCTTCAGGTAGTTCTACATTTTCCTCTCTGAAGACTTCTTTGAATCTTTTGATAAGAACTTCACATACTTTTATGTCATTCTGTTAGCACCCCTTCCTCAATATTATCACCCCTTCCTCAATATTATCACCCCTTCCTCAATATTATCACCCCTTCCTCAGTATTATCACCCCCTTCCTTCTGCCTCGGTATTGTCACTCCCTTCCTCCTTCCTCAATATTAATGCCCCTTCCTCCTTCCTCATTATTAACGCCCCCTTCCTCCTTCCTCATTATTAACGCCCCCTTCCTCCTTCCTCATTATTAACGCCCACTTCCTCCTTCCTCAATATTAACGCCCCCTTCCACCTTCCTCAATATTAACGCCTCCTTCCTCATTATTAACGCCCCCTTCCTCATTATTAACGCCCCCTTCCTCCTTCCTCATTATTAACGCCCCCTTCCTCCTTCCTCAATATTAACGCCCTCTTCCTCCCTCCTCAGTATTATCACCTCCTTCCTCCTTCTTCAATATTATCACCCCCTTCCTCCTTCCTCAATATTAATGCCCCTTCCTCCTTCCTCATTATTAACGCCCCCTTCCTCCTTCCTCATTTTTAACGCCCCCTTCTTCCTTCCTCAATATTAACGCCCCCTTCCTCCTTCCTCAGTATTATCACCCCCTTCCTCCTTCCTCAATATTAATGCCCCCTTCCTCCTTCCTCAGTATTATCACCCCTTTCTCCTTCCTCAATATTAACGCCTCCTTCCTCAATATTATCACCCCTGTCCTCCTTCCTCGTTATTATTACTTGCTCCTTCACATTCATCTTGTTTCTTATGTGACTGTGAAGTACCCTTGGTTCTGTTTAAGTATTTGATGCTATTTTGTTTAACACACCGGCCGTCTCCCACCGAGGCGGGTGACTCGAAAAAGAAGAAACGCTTTAATAAAGTTTTTGTTCTTTTTACTTTTAGTAATGTATACAGGAGAAGGAGTTACTGTCCCCTTGCTCCCGGCATTTTAGTCACCTCTTAAAACACACACATGGCTTACGGAGGAGGAATTCTTCTTCGCTACCCCAGCATTTTCAGTCCCCATTTTTATTCTTGCATATTCACTTCTAGCATTCCGGCTTTTTTTTTTCATATTGATTTGCTCAGTATTTTTTCCATGCCCGCTTGCTCTTTTTCCATGCCCGCTTGCTCTTTTTCCATGCCCGCTTGCTCTTTTTTCATGCCCGCTTTCTCATTTTCCATGCCCGCTTGCTCTTTTTCCATGCCCGCTTGCTCTTTTTCCATGCCTGCTTGCTCTTTTTCCATGCCCCCTTGCTCTTTTTCCATGCCCCCTTGCTCTTTTTCCATGCCCCCTTGCTCTTTTTCCATGCCCGCTTGCTCTTTTTCCATGCCGTCTTGTTTTTCCTGGGGCTCTATACTTTCTAGTTTAAACCAAGAGCTCTGTGTTTTTCCTGCTTCTCTTATCTCATGCTTTGTATCAGTCTCACCTTTGCTTCTTGGCACTTTGTCTCCATTGCTTCTTTCATTACTTGTACAGTTTTACATTCCAGTTCCCTTTCCCATTTCACTTGTTTTAGAAAAATTCTCATGCCATCGTAGTCCCCTCTTTCATAGTCCCATTTTTTGTTACCTACCTCTTCCCTTTCTCTCTTCCTGACTCACGAAATCGTAATGACACGATTGCAAACAAACCATACCACGGGCGGGATTTGAACCCGCGGTCAGAGAGTCTCAAAACTCCAGACCGTCGCGTTATAGCCACTGGACCAGATATTCGAAGTTTGGCGCCACATAATCGGTGGCTCCTCTTTGTTTCCAATAATTAATTTCTGTTACCATATGTAATGTTCATTTTGTCTGAAAACGACTAAAGTCTCGCTGGCTTGTCTCTTCACATTCACTGTGTGTGTGTGTGTGTGTGTGTGTGTGTGTGTGTGTGTGTGTGTGTGTGTGTGTGTGTGTGTGTGTGTGTGTGTGTGTGTGTGTGTGTGTGTATGTGTGTATGTATGTGTGTGTGTATGTGTGTATGTGTGTGTGTGTGTGTGTGTGTGTGTGTGTGTGTGTGTGTGTGTGTGTGTGTGTGTGTGTGTGTGTGTGCGTAGTGTGTGCACACGGGTGTTGGACAGAGGCTGGCTGAATGGAACAAGATTAGCAGCAGGCGTCTCCCAAGAAGGAATCATCTCACCATTACCACCTCATTGTCTTCCTATTAATTCCAGTTCTCCCTCCAGCTTTGCCATCTTGCTAGTCATCCCTCCCTCTCCCTCCCCCTCACCCCTCATCCAATAACCTCACCCTCTTCTTACCCCTTCCATACCTTCTCATGCACTCTCAACCCCTTTCTCTAGTGTCACTCTTGTTTTCCTTCCACCTCACCACTCTTCCTATTTTTATCATCTTTTACCCTTTGTTGTATGCTTCATTCTTCTCCCTCTCCTATCTCCCCTTAAAATTATCTCTTCCTTCCACCTCCCCTTCGAAAACCTTCCTTCGTTGCCTTCCCTTGCTGTCTCTCTCTCTCTCTGTCTGTCTGTCTGTCTGTCTGTCTGTCTCTCTCTCTCTCTCTCTCTCTCTCTCTCTCTCTCTCTCTCTCTCTCTCTCTCTCTCTCTCTCATTTACTGCTACAGTTACCACCATTACAAAGACCACTGCCACTCACACTACAAACAGTTAAAATCACTACAGATATTAACCCACCATAACTATCACTTACACTACTACTACTATCACTGCAGTCACTACTGGATCTAGATTATATCTTCTGCCACTGTGACTATCACACGACTACGACCTCTACCACACCTTCCACTGTAACTGCTACTGCTACCAACTATCACATTAACGATTACAGTTAATACTGTTACTATACCTAACACTATCATACCTATTACTACCACTCTTATTATTACTGCCTCTTCTGTGACTATCATACCTATTACTACCACTCTTATTGTTACTGCTTCTACTGTAACTATCATACCTATTACTACCACTCTTATTGTTACTGCTTCTACTGTGATTATCATACCTATTACTACCACTCTTATTGTTACTGCTTCTACTGTGACTATCATACCTATTACTGCCACTCTTATTGTTACTGCCTCTACTGTGACTATCACACCTATTACTACCACTCTTATTATTACTGTCTGTGACTATCATACCTATTACTACCACTCTTATTGTTACTGCCTCTACTGTGACTATCACACCTATTACTACCGCTCTTATTACTACTGCCTGTGACTATCATACCTATTACCACCACTCTTATTGTTACTGCCTCTACTGTGACTATCACACCTATTACTACCGCTCTTATTACTACTGCCTGTGACTATCATACCTATTACCACCACTCTTATTGTTACTGCCTCTACTGTGACTATCACGCCTATTACTACCGCTCTTATTACTACTGCCTGTGACTATCATACCTATTACCACCACTCTTATTGTTACTGCCTCTACTGTGACTATCACACCTATTACTACCGCTCTTATTACTACTGCCTGTGACTATCATACCTATTACCACCACTCTTATTGTTACTGCCTCTACTGTGACTATCACACCTATTACTACCGCTCTTATTACTACTGCCTGTGACTATCATACCTATTACTACCACTCTTATTGTTACTGCTTCTGCTGTGACTATCACACCTATTACTACCACTCTTATTGTTACTGCCTCTACTGTGACTATCACCACCTAACTTAACTCTTCATATAAATATGCATCTAGTAATTATTCAGTAGAAGGTACCACATGATCATTGAAAAGTGTATAATAACTTATCAGTACTTATCAATAAATTGTCACTTTGACTTTTTTGGGTCACTTTGGGTCACTTTGTTGGGTTATCCCAGGTTCTCTACACATATGCTGCTATGTATGATAATCTAACTGTATTTGTGCATACCTGAATAAACTTACTTGCTTACTAATACTAACCAGTAAGTTATCAATACTAATCAATAAGTTTTCAATACTGATCAATGTTATCAGTACTGATCAAGCTTTATCTTTCTAAACAGTAAACAACTCTTACAGAGTGCAAAATCTTACAGAGTGCACAATCTTACAGAGTGCACAATCTTACAGACTGCACAATCTTACAGAGTGCACAATCTTACAGACTGCACAATCTTACAGAGTGCACAATCTTACAGACTGCAAAATCTTACAGACTGCACAATCTTACAGACTGCACAATCTTACAGAGTGCACAATCTTACAGAGTGCACAATCTTACAGAGTGCACAATCTTACAGACTGCACAATCTTACAGACTGCACAATCTTACAGACTGCACAATCTTACAGACTGCACAATCTTACAGAGTGCACAATCTTACAGAGTGCACAATCTTACAGAGTGCACAATCTTACAGAGTGCACAATCTTACAGAGTGCACCACCTTCCATCGCCATGTTATACATCGTTTTGATTAAACTTTTATGAGTGTGCACAAACGTTACAAGAGACAACACAAAGATATAAACAAAACCGATTGAAATTCGAATCGTTTCCAGTACATTTGGAGTGTCCCATCCCATATCCTGGCCCTGCCGCCGGTGCTTCTGTCGAATTTGATTCCATCTGGGTGAGGTTGAGCGCTGCATTTCAATATTATGCTAAGTTACAGCCAAGGCTCCTCTTCCTCAATATTCCCAATAGATTCCCTGACTGGCGGAGTATCTGAGGGAATAACCCCAGACCCCGTTAGTTAGTATGACTTTGTCATTGTCACTACAGCACTGCATGCGGTTGAAAGCACAAACGGGGAATTTTTTTGCGGACGATTGTGACGCTATTAGGGGTAGCACCGTAGCGATTGGAATGTGGAGAGGGTCGTTTGTGCCTGGGTGTATGGGGGTCGAGGCCAATACTCTAATGGTGTTAAGGTAATGGTGTAATGTAATGGGTGGGGGGCGTGCCTATTCCTACTTGTGTCATTTGTGTTGAATGGTCCGGTAGATTTTGATGGTTGTAATGTCTTTTATGCGTGTATTAGGTTTGCTGTGTAACATTATCCTTGTCCAGGGGAGAATTTAGTTGAGTCACTGGCTACCTCTGAGGCAGTTCTGTTTATACACGTAATGCAACAAGAACAGTATGATAACGTGCACTTTAAAACATATATGTGTTTGTGTGTGTGTGTGTGTGTGTGTGTGTGTGTGTGTGTGTGTGTGTGTGTGTGTGTGTGTGTGTGTGTGTGTGTGTGTGTGTGTGTGTGTGTCTGTGTCTGTGTGCCTGTGTCTGTGTGTCTGTGTCTGTGTGTGTATGTCGTGCCAGTGATAAGTGTTTAAATCCAAGAATTGTGTGTTTTAAAAGTAAAAGCGAGATGTGAGAAATAGGATATGGTGAGTGTTTTAGGCACCTGGGAGAGAAAGACAGGTAGTTGAGTAAGAAGTAGGATGACGTCAGTGAGAGAGTAGTGAAAGAATATGAAATGTAGACAGTGGAAGACATAATCAACTGTTGGGAGAGAGAGAGAGAGAGAGAGATGATAGATTGAGACAGAGAGAGAGAGAGAGAGAGAGAGAGAGAGAGAGAGAGAGAGAGAGAGATGATAGATTTAGATTTAAGAATGGAGAGCTTGAATACACAGAAGGTGGATGTGGGTATTGGAGTGTGGATATTACATGGTGGGTGTGGGTGGGAAGAGGAATAAGTGAAATAACGCGAAGAGGTTGTTAAGGAAGAAATAGTTAGAACAGTAAAGATTTTTAGTGTTACAGTAGTACATGGAGAGAAAAGAGAAGACAAAACAAATGGTGAGGGAGTGTGACAGAAGAGCCAAGAGGCACTGGTTGTCTTTATCAGCAGATTTTACCAAGGAAAAAAGGTAGTTTTGGAGAGATTAATAATATTACAAAATCTGGCGAGTCAAATGAACTTGGCAATTAAAAAAGGAAGAGGAAATATATTAACTCACGAAATCGTAATGACACGATTGCAAACAAACCATACCACGGGTGGGGTTTGAACTCGCGGTCAGAGAGTCTCAAAACTCCACACCGTCGCGTTAGCCACTGGGCCAGCTAGCTTAATAAGATTCATCCAACTAGGTATATTTATACACTTGCGTTTGTGGAGACAGAGGTGCCTATGCTAACCTTCCTGTGGTGTATAAATGTACCTAGTTGGACGAATCTTATTAAGCTAGCTGGTCCAGTGGCTAACGCGACGGTCTGGAGTTTTGAGACTCTGACCGCGGGTTCAAACTCCACCCATGGTATGGTTAGGAAAGATATTGGATAGAAAGGTGGAGGTAGTGTAAAGGTGATAGAATGGAGAAGGTGATATGTATTGGGCAGGGAGGAGAAATAATATCTAGTAGGAATAATACAGAAATAACCCGCACATGGTCTAAGTGGGACCGAAACGTCGTGGTAAGTTCCTCTCTCCTATGTGCGGGTTATTTATGTATTGTTCCAGTCACGGTATTGTGACTTGTTGTTCTTTCTGGAAGGAAGATGGAAGAACTAGAGGTAAATGTAGGGAAATGATCGAGACAGTGGGTAGAATGTAAAGGGAATAAGGTAGTTAAATCAGACGTGATTTCGTGATGACTGACGAAATCGTAATGACACGATTGCAAGCAAACCAAACCATGGTTTGTGACTCTCTGATCGCGGGTTCTAACCTCACCCGTGGTATGGTTTGATTTTTTTATGAGTGTGAAGTGGACGAGGATATGATGATCGTGGTCGGTTTATTGGTTCAGTATATGCACGAACAAGAGAAAATGTCCAAGAAATGAAAGATAAAATGTCTAATTCCTTTTTTATAAGACTGATAGGGAAATAAGCTTGTTGAGTATGCCAGGTAAAGTGTACGGTAGAATAATTAATGAAAGAATTAGGGGTAAGGCAGAGAACAGGACTACAGAGCAACATGAAGGAGTTAAGAAAGGAAATGTGTAGATAATATTTACCTTGACGTGAATAATGCTTAGATGAGACTAAGGGACTGTTTGTCGCTTTTTTGGAATTAGAAAAAGGCATATGGTAGGGTGAATAGGAAAGCAATGTGGCAGATGTTGCAAGTGTATGGAACAGGTAGTGAGTTGGTAAACGCAGTAAAGTGCTATGTAGCGAATGAAGCTCAAGTTAGGGTGTGCAGAAGGGGACTATTTTCCAGTACAAATAGGTCATAAACAGGGATATTTAATATCAACATGGTTTAACACAATTACAGATTTTTTTTTAAACAAATGAACGCCGGGGTGTTGGCGAGAGGTGTGGTATTTAATAAGTTTATTTAGGTATAAGCAGGCAGACCCCAGTTTACAGCGTTTTGCCAATGCAGCGGTTTTCATTTATATCCATTCTTCATTTATTCAGACTTCCTATAATAAATATATTCACCAATCACTTTAAGCTAAGTAATGTGTGTACTGTATATGCATTTTTTAGGCCTAGCTATGTTGCTCAATATATGATAGTGTATAAACACTTAATCAGGCTTTTATATGCATTTGAAGGTGAAAAAAAAGGCTGTTTCACATTACAGCGATTTTCACTTCACAGTGATAGCCTGGAACCTGACCTGCTGTATAAGCGGGGCCCTACAGTAGCCCGGAACCTGACCTGCTGTATAAGCGGGGCCCTACAGTAGCCCGGAACCTGACCTGCTGTATAAGCGGGGCCCTACAGTAGCCCGGAACCTGACCTGCTGTATAAGTGGGGCCCTACAGTAGCCCGGAACCTGACCTGCTGTATAAGCGGGGCCCTACAGTACCCCGGAACCTGACCTACTGTATAAGTGTGGCCCTACAGTAGCCCGGAACCTGACCTGCTGTATAAGTGGGGCCCTGCAGTAGCCCGGAACCTGACCTGCTGTATAAGTGGGGCCCTGCAGTAGCCCGGAACCTGACCTGCTGTATAAGTGTGGCCCTGCAGTAGCCCGGAACCTGACCTGCTGTATAAGCGGGGCCCTACAGTAGCCCGGAACCTGACCTGCTGTATAAGCGGGGCCCTACAGTAGCCCTGAACCTGACCTGCTGTATAAGCGGGGCCCTACAGTAGCCCGGAACCTGACCTGCTGTATAAGCGGGGCCCTACAGTAGCCCTGAACCTGACCTGCTGTATAAGCGGGGCCCTACAGTAGCCCGGAACCTGACCTGCTGTATAAGTGGGGCCCTACAGTAGCCCGGAACCTGACCTGCTGTATAAGTGGGGCCCTACAGTAGCCCGGAACCTGACCTGCTGTATAAGCGGGGCCCTACAGTAGCCCGGAACCTGACCTGCTGTATAAGCGGGGCCCTACAGTAGCCCGGAACCTGACCTGCTGTATAAGTGGGGCCCTGCAGTAGCCCGGAACCTGACCTGCTGTATAAGCGGGGCCCTACAGTAGCCCTGAACCTGACCTGCTGTATAAGCGGGGCCCTACAGTAGCCCAGAACCTGACCTGCTGTATAAGTGGGGCCCTACAGTAGCCCGGAACCTGACCTGCTGTATAAGCGGGGCCCTACAGTAGCCCGGAACCTGACCTGCTGTATAAGCGGGGCCCTACAGTAGCCCTGAACCTGACCTGCTGTATAAGCGGGGCCCTACAGTAGCCCGGAACCTGACCTGCTGTATAAGTGGGGCCCTGCAGTAGCCCGGAACCTGACCTGCTGTATAAGTGGGGCCCTACAGTAGCCCGGAACCTGACCTGCTGTATAAGTGGGGCCCTACAGTAGCCCGGAACCTGACCTGCTGTATAAGTGGGGCCCTGCAGTAGCCCGGAACCTGACCTGCTGTATAAGCGGGGCCCTACAGTAGCCCGGAACCTGACCTGCTGTATAAGCGGGGCCCTACAGTAGCCCGGAACCTGACCTGCTGTATAAGTGGGGCCCTGCAGTAGCCCGGAACCTGACCTGCTGTATAAGCGGGGCCCTACAGTAGCCCGGAACCTGACCTGCTGTATAAGCGGGGCCCTACAGTAGCCCGGAACCTGACCTGCTGTATAAGTGGGGCCCTACAGTAGCCCGGAACCTGACCTACTGTATAAGTGTGGCCCTACAGTAGCCCGGAACCTGACCTGCTGTATAAGTGGGGCCCTGCAGTACCCCGGAACCTGACCTGCTGTATAAGTGGGGCCCTACAGTAGCCCGGAACCTGACCTGCTGTATAAGTGGGGCCCTACAGTAGCCCGGAACCTGACCTACTGTATAAGTGTGGCCCTGCAGTAGCCCGGAACCTGACCTGCTGTATAAGGGGGGCCCTACAGTAGCCCTGAACCTGACCTGCTGTATAAGTGGGGCCCTACAGTAGCCCGGAACCTGACCTACTGTATAAGTGTGGCCCTACAGTAGCCCGGAACCTGACCTGCTGTATAAGTGGGGCCCTACAGTAGCCCGGAACCTGACCTGCTGTATAAGCGGGGCCCTACAGTAGCCCGGAACCTGACCTGCTGTATAAGTGGGGCCCTACAGTAGCCCGGAACCTGACCTGCTGTATAAGCGGGGCCCTACAGTAGCCCGGAACCTGACCTGCTGTATAAGCGGGGCCCTACAGTAGCCCGGAACCTGACCTGCTGTATAAGTGGGGCCCTACAGTAGCCCGGAACCTGACCTGCTGTATAAGCGGGGCCCTACAGTAGCCCGGAACCTGACCTGCTGTATAAGTGGGGCTCTACAGTAGCCCGGAACCTGACCTGCTGTATAAGCGGGGCCCTACAGTAGCCCGGAACCTGACCTGCTGTATAAGTGGGGCCCTACAGTAGCCCGGAACCTGACCTGCTGTATAAGCGGGGCCCTACAGTAGCCCGGAACCTGACCTGCTGTATAAGCGGGGCCCTACAGTAGCCCGGAACCTGACCTGCTGTATAAGCGGGGCCCTACAGTAGCCCGGAACCTGACCTGCTGTATAAGCGGGGCCCTACAGTAGCCCGGAACCTGACCTGCTGTATAAGTGGGGCCCTACAGTAGCCCGGAACCTGACCTGCTGTATAAGTGGGGCCCTACAGTAGCCCGGAACCTGACCTGCTGTAGAAGCGGGGCCCTACAGGAGCCCGGAACCTGACCTGCTGTATAAGTGGGGCCCTACAGTAGCCCGGAACCTGACCTGCTGTATAAGTGGGGCCCTACAGTAGCCCGGAACCTGACCTGCTGTATAAGCGGGGCCCTACAGTAGCCCGGAACCTGACCTGCTGTATAAGTGGGGCCCTACAGTAGCCCGGAACCTGACCTGCTGTATAAGCGGGGCCCTACAGTAGCCCGGAACCTGACCTGCTGTATAAGCGGGGCCCTACAGTAGCCCGGAACCTGACCTGCTGTATAAGTGGGGCCTTCCTGTACAGGTACACATAAATACAATTATCATACATAATGTAAATTACCTAGGATAACCCTAAAAATGTCAGAGAAAGTGACTTACATTGGGGTCGTTGTAATATATAAAGAATTAGATAAGGTACGAGAGTTGCACTTTCCAGATGACACAGTTTCTGAGATTCTGTTGAGAAGATGCAACCGTTGGCAGAGAAATTTGGGAAAGTATGTTAAAGTAGTTAAAAGTGAACATAGTAAAGAGCAGAGTGATGGGAGTAACTAAAGGCTTAGGCAATGAAAGATTGGATGTTAGTTTGGAAGGAGGGAGGGAGGATGTCCGGTCGTCTGTATTCCCTTCAAGGAGGGTGACTTTATGCTGGTGAAGGGGCCATGATCCGAGAGATTAGAGCTGCCCTCCGCCTGAACTAAACCTGATTACCCCAGGCTTTTTATAACCCTTACGGTTTTAGCTCTTTCCCATAATACTAATAGGCTGAGGGACTGATTACCCCATCTTCCACTATTTGCTGTGTATATTTCTATTATACTTACATTAAGGCCACACTACACACTTCCTTGATGCTGGTGAGGGGCTCTTGATCTAGGGAATTGGATCTGTTCTCCAGTTCCCCGAATTAAACATGAATACCTTCCACATCCCCCCTCTCAGGCGCTGTATAATCTTACGGGTTTAGCGCTTCCTCCTTGATTATAATAATAATAACTACACACTTGTACAAGCATATATATATATATGCACACACCTCTGGGTTTTCTTCTATTTTCTTACAAGTTCTTGTTCTTGTTTATTTCCACTTATCTCCATGGTGAAGTGGAATAGAATTTTCCCTCCGTAAGCCATGCGTGTTGTAAGAGGCGACTAATATGCCGGGAGCAAGGGGTTAGTAACCCCTTCTCCTATATATACTACTAAATGTAAAAGGAGAAAATTTCGTTTTTCCTTTTGGGCCACCCCGCCTCGGTGGGATACTGCCAGTACGTTGAAAGGCAGAAATATTTCTATTATTATGGTGGAGGTGGCGTGGTCACCACTCACGTTTCCACCCTTGTCATTTCCATTCTAGAACTGGTTGAACACGGTTGTCCATTCTGTCTCCAGGCTGAGTCTTTGCCTATTGATTCACCGTGTGGTACACATATTTCCGACTGTATATAGTGTACACACTTGTAAATACTTATAATCGCACTTGGTGAAGGAAAATATAATTCAAAGTCATTCAGGTGTGCTTGTTCTGCTCGTTGCTGCTTTTACACCCAGGATAACAAGTCTTATTGTTCCTGGGTTGTAATAGTCATTTATAGTATTGTCACCATAGTTGCTGATCCCCTGTATATGTTTGTGTAGCATATCTGAGTATCGTAGTTAGTACCATCTATATATTTTATATAGACGATCCCTTGCTAGGCCTAGGGGCTAGCAATGGACGTCACGTGATGCCACATGTGAGCGTCAAACGCTCTGCCTCTCTCTCAATTCCAGTATAGGCATAGGCGAGACAGGTAGGCTAGGCTATACTCTCCTCACGACTCTGCCAATATAAGTGATATCTACCAACCAAGTGTGTTTATCTTCAACCATCAAATCTCCAAGGAACCCCCTCAACAGTATTGATAAAGCTGAACATTAAAATGGTATAAAATACCGACAGATTGTTAGGTAAGACACATATGCAACAGTTAGGTATCTTTATTATGACTGAAGAAGCCTACTGTGTAGGCGAAACGTTTCATAATAAAGATACCTAACTGTTGCATATGTGTCCATTGATAAAGCTACTGAATGGGGAAACGTTTACAAGATTCCACATGTTGTACATGTGTCTAGTTCATTATCAATAATAATGTGTGTGGTTTGTATCAGTTAATAAAACATATACATATTTTTCTTATTTATTATTGAAGTTGTGCTGAAGTTTCTTGTGCTAAAAAAAAATGAACCATTTTGTGTTAATTTCACAAATTTCACAACGGGAACACAAACTTGACAACATTTTGCAACACCGCCTCTTAAATTTCACAACGGGAACACAAACTTGACAACATTTTGCAACACCGCCTCTTAAATTTCACAACGGGAACACAAACTTGACAACATTTTGCAACACAACGGGAACACAAACTTGACAACATTTTGCAACACCGCCTCTTAAATTTAATACTGTACATATTTTTATGTGTGTGTCAAATCCCCGGGGAAGAGGAGAGTTAATTTCAGGAGAGTACCCTCTTCCGTTCACAGCCCAGAGCAATTATCTAAGTTTATTTCACTGTGATAATATGTTCATCCCCAGTCTCATTTATGATAATTGTATGCAGCATATGAGAGCTGCTTATGTCAGGGTAACTCGTGGCACTCAGCAGTGTAGTGGCGATACTCTGTAGTCTCAGTTAGATTATTGTTATACCGACTTGGGTGAGTTATACTCTTGTTATATTGAGTTATTATACAGCTGCTTGTTTTTTTAATTTTTATTATTAACACATCAGCCGTTTCCCACCAAGACAGGGTGGCCCGAAAAAGAAAAGCTTTCACAATCATTCGCTCCATCACTGTCTTGCCAGAGGCTCACTTACACTACAGTTATAAAACTGCAACATTAACACCCCTCCTTCAGAGTGCAGGCACTGTACTTCCAACCTCCAGGACTCAAGTCCGGCCTGCCGGTTTCCCTGAACCCCTTCATAAATGTTACTTTGCTTGTATCTTCGTTTATTGGGTTTAGCCTCTACAGGGTTGGAGAACCTTTTTATGTTGCAGGGCCGCATTAAAAGTTGGCTGTAATCTGATAAAGCCGCATTGAAGTTACCTGCAATCTGATAAAGCCGCATTGAAGTTACCTGCAATCTGATAAAGCCGCATTGAAGTTACCTGCAATCTGATAAAGCCGCATTGAAGTTACCTGCAATCTGATAAAGCCGCATTGAAGTTACCTGCAATCTGATAAAGCCGCATTGAAGTTACCTGCAATCTGATAAATCCGTAATGAAGTTACCTGAAATCTGATAAAGCCGCATTGAAGTTACCTGCAATCTGATAAAGCCGCATTGAAGCTACCTGCAATCTGATAAAGCCGCATTGAAGTTACCTGCAATCTGATAAAGCCGCATTGAAGCTACCTGCAATCTGATAAAGCCGCATTGAAGTTACCTGCAATCTGATAAAGCCGCATTGAAGTTACCTGCAATCTGATAAAGCCGCATTGAAGTTACCTGCAATCTGATAAAGCCGCATTGAAGTTACCTGCAATCTGATAAAGCCGCATTGAAGTTACCTGCAATCTGATAAAGCCGCATTGAAGCTACCTGCAATCTGATAAAGCCGCATTGAAGTTACCTGCAATCTGATAAAGCCGCATTGAAGTTACCTGCAATCTGATAAAGCCGCATTGAAGTTACCTGCAATCTGATAAAGCCGCATTGAAGCTACCTGCAATCTGATAAAGCCGCATTGAAGTTACCTGCAATCTGATAAAGCCGGATTAGAGAAATTTTGATGACATACACTGCAAAATGTCTGTTATTATGTAAAAAAGTTAATTATTATATAATAACCTCAAGAAAAATAATTCATTCCGAAGGCCGCACTTAATGCCCCAGAAGGCTGCAAGTTGCCCACCCCGGGTTTGTAGTAACGACCTACACGAGGGGTATTATTAAGGCTGCACGTAACCCCAGCACCACCTGTCAGGTATACTTATATTTCCTTGGAGGAAAAGGGCTAAAGTAAACCTTTAGTGTATATACACTGAGACCATATTTTGGTATGCTGAGATATACACATCTATATGTAAATATACAGTGATACATACTCACGTCTGTGTATATACAGTACACAGAAATATAGCTCTCTGTATATACAGTACACAGAAATATAGCTCTCTGTATATACAGTACACAAAAATGTAGCTCTGTATATACAGTACACAGAAATGTAGCTCTCTGTATATACAGTACACAGAAATATAGCTCTCTGTATATACAGTACACAGAAATATAGCTCTGCGTACATACATTACACTGAGAAATACACACATCTGTGTACAGACATTACACTGAGAAATACAGACATCTGTGTACAGACATTACACTGAGAAATACAGACATCTGTGTACAGACATTACACTGAGAAATACACACATCTGTGTACAGACATTACACTGAGAAATACAGACATCTGTGTACAGACATTACACTGAGAAATACAGACATCTGTGTACAGACATTACACTGAGAAATACAGACATCTGTGTACAGACATTACACTGAGAAATACAGACATCTGTGTACAGACATTATACTGAGAAATACAGACATCTGTGTACAGACATTACACTGAGAAATACAGACATCTGTGTACAGACATTACACTGAGAAATACAGACATCTGTGTACAGACATTACACTGAGAAATACAGACATCTGTGTACAGACATTACACTGAGAAATACAGACATCTGTGTACAGACATTACACTGAGAAATACAGACATCTGTGTACAGACATTATACTGAGAAATACAGACATCTGTGTACAGACATTACACAGAGAAATACAGACATCTGTGTACAGACATTACACTGAGAAATACAGACATCTGTGTACAGACATTATACTGAGAAATACAGACATCTGTGTACAGACATTACACTGAGAAATACAGACATTACACTGAGAAATACAGACATCTGTGTACAGACATTACACTGAGAAATACACACATCTGTGTACAGACATTACACTGAGAAATACAGACATCTGTGTACAGACATTACACTGAGAAATACAGACATCTGTGTACAGACATTATACTGAGAAATACAGACATCTGTGTACAGACATTACACTGAGAAATACAGACATTACACTGAGAAATACAGACATCTGTGTACAGACATTACACTGAGAAATACACACATCTGTGTACAGACATTACACTGAGAAATACAGACATCTGTGTACAGACATTACACTGAGAAATACAGACATCTGTGTACAGACATTATACTGAGAAATACAGACATCTGTGTACAGACATTACACTGAGAAATACAGACATTACACTGAGAAATACAGACATCTGTGTACAGACATTACACTGAGAAATACAGACATCTGTGTACAGACATTACACTGAGAAATACAGACATCTGTGTACAGACATTACACTGAGAAATACAGACATCTGTGTACAGACATTACACTGAGAAATACAGACATCTGTGTACAGACATTATACTGAGAAATACAGACATCTGTGTACAGACATTACACTGAGAAATACAGACATCTGTGTACAGACATTACACTGAGAAATACAGACATCTGTGTACAGACATTACACTGAGAAATACAGACATCTGTGTACAGACATTACACTGAGAAATACAGACATCTGTGTACAGACATTACACTGAGAAATACACACATCTGTGTACAGACATTACACTGAGAAATACACACATCTGTGTATATACATTACACTGAGAAATACAGACATCTGTGTACAGACATTACACTGAGAAATACAGACATCTGTGTACAGACATTACACTGAGAAATACACACATCTGTGTACAGACATTACACTTAGAAATACACACATCTGTGTATATACATTACACTGAGAAATACAGACATCTGTGTACAGACATTACACTGAGAAATACACACATCTGTGTACAGACATTACACTGAGAAATACACACATCTGTGTACAGACATTACACTGAGAAATACACACATCTGTGTACAGACATTACACTGAGAAATACACACATCTGTGTACAGACATTACACTGAGAAATACAGACATCTGTGTACAGACATTACACTGAGAAATACACACATCTGTGTACAGACATTACACTGAGAAATACACACATCTGTGTATATACATTACACTGAGAAATACAGACATCTGTGTATATACATTACACTGAGAAATACACACATCTGTGTATATACATTACACTGAGAAATACAGACATCTGTGTATATACATTACACTGAGAAATACAGACATCTCTGTATATACATTACACTGAGAAATACACACATCTGTGTATATACATTACACTGAGAAATACAGACATCTGTGTATATACATTACACTGAGAAATACACACATCTGTGTATATACATTACACTTAGAAATACACACATCTGTGTACAGACATTACACTTAGAAATACACACATCTGTGTATATACATTACACTGAGAAATACAGACATCTGTGTATATACATTACACTGAGAAATACACACATCTGTGTACAGACATTACACTTAGAAATACACACATCTGTGTACAGACATTACACTGAGAAATACAGACATCTGTGTACAGACATTACACTGAGAAATACAGACATCTGTGTATATAATCTCTCAGACAACAGCTTTTATATATTCAGACTTATGATTGGTCAGTTCTGAGGTCATTTCATAAACAAAGTTTGTGATTCAACTTCATTACCATGGATCATACCCACTCAGTATAATGAGTAGCTAAACTACCATGGCTCATACCCACTCGGTATAGTGAGTAGCTGAACTACCATGGATCATACCCACTCAGTATAGTGAGCAGCTGAACTACCATGGATCATACCCACTCAGTATAATGAGTAGCTAAACTACCATGGCTCATACCCACTCGGTATAGTGAGTAGCTGAACTACCATGGATCATACCCACTCAGTATAGTGAGCAGCTGAACTACCATGGATCATACCCACTCAGTATAATGAGTAGCTAAACTACCATGGCTCATACCCACTCGGTATAGTGAGTAGCTGAACAACCATGGATCATACCCACTCAGTATAGTGAGCAGCTGAACTACCATGGATCATACCCACTCAGTATAATGAGTAGCTAAACTACCATGGCTCATACCCACTCGGTATAGTGAGTAGCTGAACTACCATGGATCATACCCACTCAGTATAGTGAGCAGCTGAACTACCATGGATCATACCCACTCAGTATAGTGAGTAGCTGAACTACCATGGCTCATACCCACTCGGTATAGTGAGTAGCTGAACTACCATGGATCATACCCACTCAGTATAGTGAGTAGCTGAACTACCATGGATCATACCCACTCAGTATAGTGAGCAGCTGAACTACCATGGATCATATCCACTCAGTATAGTGAGTAGCTGAACTACCATGGATCATACCCACTCAGTATAGTGAGTAGCTGAACAACCATGGCTCATACCCACTAAGTATAGTGAGTAGCTGAACTACCATGGCTCATACCCACTCAGTATAGTGAGTAGCTGAACAACCATGGCTCATACCCACTCAGTATAGTGAGTAGCTGAACTACCATGGATCATACCCACTCAGTATAGTGAGCAGCTGAACTACCATGGATCATATCCACTCAGTATAGTGAGTAGCTGAACTACCATGGATCATATCCACTCAGTATAGTGAGTAGCTGAACAACCATGGATCATACCCACTCAGTATAGTGAGTAGCTGTACTACCATGGATCATATCCACTCAGTATAGTGAGTAGCTGAACTACCATGGCTCATACCCACTCGGTATTGTGAGTAGCTGAACTACCATGGATCATACCCACTCAGTATAGTGAGTAGCTGAACTACCATGGGTCATACCCACTCAGTATAGTGAGCAGCTGAACTACCATGGATCATACCCACTCACTATAGTGAGTAGCTGAACAACCATGGATCATACCACACAGTGTAGAACTATGGTACTATAAATTACCCTCATACAGTATACTGTAATAATAATAATAATAATAATAATAATAATAATAATAATAATGATAATAATATCTTTATTTCTACAAGTGCATATACAAGGTATACACACCATACTACTACTGTATAGAAAGCCCCTTGTTATGCAGAGCATTCTGGGCAAATTAGGTCAGTTTTGTCCCCAGGATGCGACCCACACCAGTCCACTAACACCCAGGTACCCATTATTGCTGATGGGTGAACAGGGACAGCAGGCGTCTTATGGAAACACGTCCCTAATATTTTCCAGCCGTACCGGAGATTCGAACTCCGGACCTCAGTGTGTGAGCCGAGTGCGCTAGCGATCGAGCTACGGGACACCCAGCATGGCACCTACCCACACAGTATAGTGTAGAACACTTTATGCAGAGCGAGGTTTTATACTTTGACTACAGAGCTTCACAGAGCTGTGTATAGAGCAAGACGTTCTCTATAAATATATACCCATCTTGCTCTCCTCGTTAGTGTGACTTTGTAAATTGTCCAAGTCAGACCGAAACGTCGTCGTAAGCTCCTCTCTTCTATGTGCGGGTTATTTGTGTATCTATAAATATAGATTTGCTCTGCATGTGTTGTCTTCTGTAGTTTCCACTTCAGGTTTTGTAAGTTTCTCCGTAAAAATATATTTGCAGAAAAGCTTTTATTAAATCGGAAATCAATCTGTTATATTTTCAAGGTGAACTCGGCTAAATGAGAGTTGATAAATTAGACACATATTCAACATTTGCTTATCTTTAATGAGGAAACGTTTCGCCACACAGTGGCTTCATCAGTCCATCACCATTCTCGGAGGAGTTTGAGGTAATCAGTCCCTCAGCCTTGAGTCGATGTTATCAGTCCATCAGTCTTAAAAAGAATGTCCATTCTCCTCTGTATGGACTGATGAAGCCTCAGTGTGGCGAAACGTTTCCTCATTAAAGATACCCAAATGTTACACATGTGTCTAACTTATCAACTTGTCGGTTCTCTGAATCATTCATCTACATAAATGAGAGTTGTCGTACTGCCTCCGTCTAAGCCAGTGAATAACACAACATACACACACTTACCTTTAAAACACTACCTCCCCCACCACCCTCCCAACCTTTCCTATATTTCCAGTCTCACTCATCCTTCTTCCTTCTCCATTTTACCGAAGCTCTGGTCAGAACCTCGTACCTCGTAGCCAGTGGTTCTTAATCTATTTTGGGTGGCGCCTTCTATCACAGCGGTCCTCGTCTCCACCTTCCCCCTCCTCCATCCTTATAATATTCTAAACGTAACAGAGAAATAAGTCCTATACAGAGATAACTCACACATAGAAGAGAGAAGCTTACGACGACGTTTCGGTCCGACTTGGACCATTTACGAAGTTACATTGACTTTGTAAATTGTGTAATGTTCCAGTCACGGTATTTTGCCTTTTGTTCTTTATATAAATAGTCCCCATTATTTAAATAGGAAAACTTAGAAACTTGTTTTCATTCTCAAGTTTATTATTTTTAACTATACAAAAGAGTTTGTTAAAGGTGCAAATCACAAATACACAGAAAGCTATTTATTTTTGCTCTTGGTTCGCGTCCTGACTTCCGAAATTACTCTCGCTCGCCCGAGGGGTACGATTAACTCTCACTCGTGGATAGTTACCTCTCAGTCAAGGCTAGTTACCTCAGTCAAGGATAGTTACCTCTCAGTCAAGGCTGGTTACCTCTCAGTCAAGGCTAGTTACTTCTCAGTCAAGGATAGTTACCTCTCAGTCAAGGATAGTTACCTCTCAGTCAAGGCTAGTTACTTCTTAGTCAAAGCTAGTTACCTCTCAGTCGAGGCTAGTTACCTCTCAGTCAAGGCTAGTTACTTCTCAGTCTAGGATAGTTACTTCTCAGTCAAGGCTAGTTACCTCAGTCAAGGATAGTTGCCTCTCAGTCAAGGCTAGTTACTTCTCAGTCAAGGATAGTTACCTCTCAGACAAGACTAGTTACCTCTCAGTCAAGGCTAATTACCTCTCAGTCAAGGCTAGTTACTTCTCAGTCAAGGATAGTTACCTCTCAGTCAAGGCTAGTTACCTCTCAGTCAAGGATAGTTACCTCTCAGCCAAGGATAGTTAACTATCAGTCAACGCTAATTACCTCTCAGTCAAAGCTAGTTACCTCTCAGTCGAGGCTAGTTACCTCTCAGTCAAGGCTAGTTACCTCTCGGCCAAGGCTAGTAACATTAACCAGGACTCCACATGAAGGTACCAGTAGTAACATTAACCAGGACTCCACATGAATGTACCAGTAGTAACATTATCCTGGAGTGTTCTTGCTGGTGGCTGGCCACTCTGCGGGGTGAACCATGGCTGAACTTAAGCCATAGCGAGGCCATAACACCATGCAGAAGCAGCTTCTCTCTAAGCCAATTCTGGCCATCGTTGGAAAAGACGGTACAGCTAGCATGGCTAATCCAGCAGTCGTGGGGGGAGTACGACCATTCCCTCGTACTGGATACAGGACACCACGACCTCCTTACCCCCGTTCTTCCCATCCTTTCATGGTCGTTATGCTCATACGCGTAAAAATAATGGGTCGTACCAGTCTAGACGAATTGTTGTGGTCGTATGTTCAGAAATCCTGTGTGTGCGTGTGTGTGTGTGTGTGTGTGTGTACTCACCTATTTGTACTCACCTATTTGTGGTTGCAGGGGTCGAGTCTTAGCTCCTGGCCCCGCCTCTTCACCGGTTGCTACTGGGCCCTCTCTCTCCCCGCTCCATGAGCTTTATCAAACCTCGTCTTAAAACTGTGTATGGTTCCTGCCTCCACTACGTCATTTTCTAGGCTATTCCACTGCCTTACAACTCTACGACTGAAGAAATACTTCCTAATATCTCTCTGACTCATTTGTGTCTTCAACTTCCAATTGTGGCCTCTTGTTTCTGTGTCCCCTCCCTTGAACATCCTGTCTTTGTCCACCTTGTCTATTCCACGCAGTATTTTATATGTCGTTATCATGTCTCCCCTGACCCTCCTGTCTGTGTGTGTGTGTGTGTGTGTGTGTGTGTACTCACCTAATTGTAGTTGCAGGGGTCGATACTCAGCTCCTGGCCCCGCCTCTTCACTGAACGCTACTAGGTCCTCTCTCTCCCTGCTCCATGAGCTTTATCATACCTCGTCTTAAAGCTATGTATGGTTCCTGCCTCCACTACGTCACTAGCCAGACTGTTCCTGTGTGCGTGCGTGTGTGTGTGTGTGTGTGTGTGTGTGTGTGTGTGTGTGTGTGTGTGTGTGTGTGTGTGTGTGTGTGTGTGTGTGTGTGTGTGTGTGTGTGTGTGTGTGTCTACTCACCTAGTTGAGGTTGCAGGGGTCGAGTCCTAGCTCCTGGCCCCGCCTCTTCACTGGTCGCTACTAGGTCACTCTCCCTGAACCGTGAGCTTTATCATACCTCTGCTTAAAGCTATGTATGGATCCTGCCTCCACTACATCGCTTCCCAAACTATTCCACTTCCTGACTACTCTGTGGCTGAAGAAATACTTCCTAACATCCCTGTGATTCATCTGTGTCTTCAACTTCCAACTGTGTCCCCTTGTTGCTGTGTCCCATCTCTGGAACATCCTATCTTTGTGTGTGTGTGTGTGTGTGTGTGTGTGTGTGTGTGTGTGTGTGTGTGTGTGTGTGTGTGTGTGTGTGTGTGTGTGTGTGTGTGTGTGTGTGTGTGAAAGCTGGTGCTGTATAATCAAAGATAAACATAACATAGTGTATGTCGTATACTGGGTCAGTAATGACTCTTCGTTGAGATTCTTGAACGGTAATCTTAGATTCAGCAGTCATGCAGTTGCTGCCGACGTTATTCGTTACGCATATCAGTGATACTGGCTTTACTGGCTTATAGTTGAATGCTACTTGTATCTCCCATTTTCTTAAATATTGGAAGAGAATGGATAAACTATTAAGACTGGACCTGATATTCATATTAAGATCATCTTATGTTGGGTGCTAGTAACCAAACAGTACACAGTTTCAAATGTCATCTGGAAAGTACACAATGAGAGATGCATAGCAGGCAGGGAGCAATATACTTCGAAAAATGAAACTATGCATGATAAATGCATAGCAGGCGGGGGGAGGGAGCCAATATACCTCAGAAAATGAAAGCATGCATAGCAGGCAGGGGAAGGGAGGCAGTATACTTCAGAAAATTAAACTATGCACGAATGAGGTAATTTGTGAATGCATTGCAATGGGGAATTGAAATGTCAGGGAAAAACAACAAATGAAATAGCCTATCTTGCAGGAAAGTGTTGAAAGGCAGAAGAAAAAATCATGTTCATAAGGGTCGATGAGAAGAAGAGGGTCTTGGTTCACCTAGAGGCCAGAACTGTGAGTGCAAAATCATGGAAAATATGTAGAAATTAGTAGACAACAAGAAAAAAAGAGGTAAGAGGAATTCCATTAATGATTACACAAGGGGAGGAAGAGAGGTCAAACGAAAATTTGAGAATGACGAGGGAGCAAAAGGTAAATTTGACCCAAAACGGCTACAAAACAACATCAACAGAAAAGACGGTATAAGATCAGGTAAGATAAATGAAAGAGAACTTAGGAGGAATGACAAGGTAGTTTGTAAGGAGCAGACCAAACGATTGAAGATGTTCTTGATGGAAACTGGTGCACCAGCGGGCACTAGACAACACACACACAAACACTGGAACAAATAGAAACTCTACTAACTGCATAATGCTTTGAAGGTAGTGGAACCTGATGCTGTGTCACCTTAGGCTCTGAAAGGAGGAGCAGAAGCTCTATATGGACAGACTGGATGGATGGACTGATGTGGGACAAATTGGACGGATGGACTGACGTGGGACAAACTGGACGGATGGACTGACATGAGGCAAACTGGACGGATGGACTGTCGTGAAACAAACTGGACGGATGGACTGACGTGGGACAGAGAGAGAGAGTGGAGACAAAATCTGAGTGTTGTTGGTAAAAAATAAGAAGTAGCCCTCTTGGGAAATATATTATGAATATTAAATAGCACTGTGGCTACCCCCGGGAGCAAAGTTGTGCTACCATCTTCTGAACCGTCGGTCCACATCAGTAGGTCCGTCCCTCCCTCTACCGTCCCGTCTCTCCTTGTCTCGTCCCTGTTCCGCCCCGTCACGACCCAATGACAGGAGGCAATGTAAAGAAAAGACGCTAGTCGTTCGTGCAGGATATCTGGAAGATAGCATGGCAGGAAGGTTTAGGATAGCAGGAAGGCTTAGTAGGATAGCAGGAAGGTCTTATAGGATAGTAGGAAGGTTTTATAGGATAGTAGGAAGGTTTAGGATAGCAGGAAGGCTTAGTAGGATAGCAGGAAGGTCTTATAGGATAGTAGGAAGGTCTTATAGGATAGTAGAAAGGTTTAGGATAGCAGGAAGGCTTAGTAGGATAGGAGGAAGGTCTTATAGGATAGTAGGAAGGTCTTATAGGATAGTAGGAAGGTTTAGGATAGCAGGAAGGCTTAGTAGGATAGGAGGAAGGTCTTGTGGGATAGCAGGAAGGCTTAGTAGGATAGCAGGAAGGTCTTATAGGATAGTAGGAAGGTCTTATAGGATAGTAGAAAGGTTTAGGATAGCAGGAAGGCTTAGTAGGATAGAAGGAAGGTCTTGTGGGATAGCAGGAAGGCTTAGTAGGATAGCAGGAAGGTCTTATAGGATAGTAGGAAGGTCTTATAGGATAGTAGAAAGGTTTAGGATAGCAGGAAGGCTTAGTAGGATAGGAGGAAGGTCTTGTGGGATAGCAGGAAGGCTTAGTAGGATAGCAGGAAGGTCTTGTAGGATAACAGGAAGGTCTTGCAGAATTAAAGGAAGGTCTTGTAGAATTGAAGGAAGGTCTTGTAGAATTGAAGGAAGGTCTTGTAGAATTGAAGGAAGGTCTTGTAGAATTGAAGGAAGGTCTTGTAGAATTGAAGGAAGGTCTTGTAGAATTGAAGGAAGGTCTTGTAAGATAACAGGAACGTTACGCATACCGTATGGGCGAAACTCATCTTCCCTGTGATTCATCTGAGTCTTCAACTTCCAACTGTGACCCCTTGTTGCTGTGTCTCATCTCTGGAACATTCTGTCTCTGTCCAACTTGTCAATTCCTCTCAGTATTTTATATGTCGTTATGTACTACTCACTTAATTGTGGTTGCAGTGGTCGAGACTCAGCTCCTGGCCCCGCCTCTTCACTGAGTACTACTAGGTCCTCTCTCTCCCTGCTCCATGAGTTTTATCATACCTCATCTTAAAGCTATGTATGGTTCCTGCCTCCACTACCTCACTTGCTAGGCTATTCCACTTCCTGACTACTCTATAACTGAAGAAATACTTCCTAACATCCCTTTGTCTCATCTGAGTCTTCAGCTTCCAATTGTGACCCCTTGTTTCTGTGTCCCATCTCTGGAACATCCTGTTTCTGTCCACCTTGTCAATTCCTCTCAGTATTTTGTATGTCGTTATCATATCTCCCCTAACCCTCCTGTCCTCCAGTGTCGTCAGGCCGAATTCCCTTAACCTTTCTTCGTAGGACATTCCCCTTAGCTCTGGAATTAACCTTGTCGCAAACCTTTGTACTTTCTCTAATTTCTTGACGTGCCTGACCAGGTGTGTGTTCCAGACAGGTGTTGCATACTCGTGTGTGTACTCACCTACTCACCTAGTTGTACTCACCTAGTTGAGGTTGCGGGGGTCGAGTCCGAGCTCCTGGCCCCGCCTCTTCACTGATCGCTACTAGGTCACTCTCCCTGAGCCGTGAGCTTTATCATACCTCTGCTTAAAGCTATGTATGGATCCTGCCTCCACTACATCACTTCCCAAACTATTCCACTTACTGACTACTCTGTGGCTGAAGAAATACTTCCTAACATCCCTGTGATTCATCTGTGTCTTCAGCTTCCAACTGTGTCCCCTTGTTACTGTGTCCAATCTCTGGAACATCCTGTCTTTGTCCACCTTGTCAATTCCTCTCAGTATTTTGTATGTCGTTATCATGTCCCCCCTATCTCTCCTGTCCTCCAGTGTCGTCAGGTTGATTTCCCTTAACCTCTCCTCGTAGGACATACCTCTTAGCTCTGGGACTAGTCTTGTTGCAAACCTTTGCACTTTCTCTAGTTTCTTTACGTGCTTGGCTAGGTGTGGGTTCCAAACTGGTGCCGCATACTCCAATATGGGCCTAACGTACACGGTGTACAGGGTCCTGAATGATTCCTTATTAAGATGTCGGAATGCTGTTCTGAGGT
The DNA here is from genome assembly GCF_038502225.1 of Cherax quadricarinatus. NCBI lineage: Eukaryota > Metazoa > Arthropoda > Malacostraca > Decapoda > Parastacidae > Cherax > Cherax quadricarinatus. Next base: position 4,615,326 of record NC_091385.1, on the reverse strand, counting down.
TTGCTAGGCGCCCATATGCTGCAGCAGTTATTTGGTTGATGTGCGCTTCAGAAGATGTGCTCGGTGTTGTACTCACCCCAAGATCTTTTTTCTTGAGTGATGTTTGTAGTCTCTGACCCCCTAGACTGTACTCCGTCTGCGGTCTTCTTTGTGTGTGTGTGTGTGTGTGTGTGTGTGTGTGTGTGTGTGTGTGTATAATTTTTATTATGCAAGATGTAATGCAGTATATACAATAAGAAAGGTACAATTCTATACAGAGAAAAACATAGACAACAACAAAAATCTGTGCAACTAAAGGGCACAAAAGACACAAACCCAAAAAGAAAAGGAAAATCCTGGCCAAAAAAATAAATTCCACAAGCCACTTAGAGGATCTCGGTCCATTTACCCTCATAAAGGCGATCCAGGCTGGAAGAATCGGATCCGGTAGCCCAAATATGATTTTCTGCGTCAATATTTCACGGACAACAGTTTAGAGGCGGTTTCTGAGCTGATAGTGGAGGCGGGTGTGGGATAAACGTACACGTTGGTGCGTACACGCGTACGCACACACACACACACACACACACACACACACACACACACACACACACACACACACACACACACACACACACACACACACACACACACATAGCCTAGAAAATGACGTAGTGGAGGCAGGAACCATACACAGTTTTAAGACGAGGTTTGATAAAGCTCATGGAGCGGGGAGAGAGAGGGCCTAGTAGCAACCGGTGAAGAGGCGGGGCCAGGAGCTAGGACTCGACCCCTGCAACCACAAATAGGTGAGTACACACACACACACACACACACACATACACACACATACACACATAGAGGTATGATAAAGCTCATGGTGCAGGGAGAGTGACCCAGTAGCGGCCAGTGAAGAGTGGGGCCAGGAGCTATGAATCGACCCCTGCAACCACAACTAGGTGAGTACACACACACACATATACAGGGAGAAAGTGGACCTAGTAGCAATTAGTGAAGAGGTGGGGGTAGGAGCTATGAATCAACCCCTGCAACCACAAATAGGTGAATACATACACACAGTTTTTTTTACAAGGCTCGACTCTGGTTGGATACCTTGACCCGGTTGTTATTTTTTGTTCTTGTTCTCAGACCTCCATTAGAGTATTATTTAGGTGTTATTGTATTTTTCCCATTTATGGAACTTCTTGTGTATTTCTCTGATTTGTGTTAAACATTGTTGTTTCTTTAAAGTTTTTGTATTCAAGGTTATAGTTTAGATCCTAAGAAGGGTTGGTGTAAGTGTTGCTATGTCTAACATATTATGTTAGCAACCTAGTATGTTAGCAACACATTCACTCAGCCTTCTAACATAGATTGTTCGTCTAACATATCAACACATGCTCACCCTTCAGTGGGACACATATGCAACAGTTAGACAACTTTATTCCGAAACGTTTCGCCTACACAGTAGGCTTCTTCAGTCGAATACAGAAAGTAGGCAGGAACAGTAGAGATGTGAAGACGATGTAATCAGTCCATCACCCTTAAAGTCGTAGAATTTGAGGTTGTCAGTCCCTCGGCCTGGAGAAGTTCAGTTCCATAGTCAGGAACTATCTGAAGATCAAGCGACAGTGCGGAGACTTAAATACTGTCGGAAGGAGAGGTGCAGGGTAGTAGTAGTAGTAGTGAGAGGCAACTGAGAGGTCATGTCCCTCTCAGATCCATCCCTTCTCACTTGAAAAGCTTGTCCAAGGTGTTTTCTGTACCAAGATGCCACGTGTTGCAGTGTCTGACAAGATGAACATCAAAATGGTATACAATACCGACAGGTTGTTAGGTAAGACACATATGCAACAGTTAGACAACTTTATTCCGAAACGTTTCGCCTACACAGTAGGCTTCTTCAGTCGAATACAGAAAGTAGGCAGGAACAGTAGAGATGTGAAGACGATGTAATCAGTCCATCACCCTTAAAGTCGTAGAATTTGAGGTTGTCAGTCCCTCGGCCTGGAGAAGTTCAGTTCCATAGTCAGGAACTATCTGAAGATCAAGCGACAGTGCGGAGACTTAAATACTGTCGGAAGGAGAGGTGCAGGGTAGTAGTAGTAGTAGTGAGAGGCAACTGAGAGGTCATGTCCCTCTCAGATCCATCCCTTCTCACTTGAAAAGCTTGTCCAAGGTGTTTTCTGTACCAAGATGCCACGTGTTGCAGTGTCTGACAAGATGAACATCAAAATGGTATACAATACCGACAGGTTGTTAGGTAAGACACATATGCAACAGTTAGACAACTTTATTCCGAAACGTTTCGCCTACACAGTAGGCTTCTTCAGTCGAATACAGAAAGTAGGCAGGAACAGTAGAGATGTGAAGACGATGTAATCAGTCCATCACCCTTAAAGTCGTAGAATTTGAGGTTGTCAGTCCCTCGGCCTGGAGAAGTTCAGTTCCATAGTCAGGAACTATCTGAAGATCAAGCGACAGTGCGGAGACTTAAATACTGTCGGAAGGAGAGGTGCAGGGTAGTAGTAGTAGTAGTGAGAGGCAACTGGGAGGTCATGTCCGTCTCAGATCCAACCCTTCTCACTTGAAAAGCTTGTCCAAGTGAGAAGGGATGGATCTGAGAGGGACATGACCTCTCAGTTGCCTCTCACTACTACTACTACTACCCTGCACCTCTCCTTCCGACAGTATTTAAGTCTCCGCACTGTCGCTTGATCTTCAGATAGTTCCTGACTATGGAACTGAACTTCTCCAGGCCGAGGGACTGACAACCTCAAATTCTACGACTTTAAGGGTGATGGACTGATTACATCGTCTTCACATCTCTACTGTTCCTGCCTACTTTCTGTATTCGACTGAAGAAGCCTACTGTGTAGGCGAAACGTTTCGGAATAAAGTTGTCTAACTGTTGCATATGTGTCTTACCTAACAACCTGTCGGTATTGTATACCATTTTGATGTTCATCTTGTCAGACACTGCAACACGTGGCATCTTGGTACAGAAAACACCTTGGACAAGCTTTTCAAGTGAGAAGGGATGGATCTGAGAGGGACATGACCTCTCAGTTGCCTCTCACTACTACTACTACTACCCTGCACCTCTCCTTCCGACAGTATTTAAGTCTCCGCACTGTCGCTTGATCTTCAGATAGTTCCTGACTATGGAACTGAACTTCTCCAGGCCGAGGGACTGACAACCTCAAATTCTACGACTTTAAGGGTGATGGACTGATTACATCGTCTTCACATCTCTACTGTTCCTGCCTACTTTCTGTATTCGACTGAAGAAGCCTACTGTGTAGGCGAAACGTTTCGGAATAAAGTTGTCTAACTGTTGCATATGTGTCTTACCTAACAACCTGTCGGTATTGTATACCATTTTGATGTTCATCTTGTCAGACACTGCAACACGTGGCATCTTGGTACAGAAAACACCTTGGACAAGCTTTTCAAGTGAGAAGGGATGGATCTGAGAGGGACATGACCTCTCAGTTGCCTCTCACTACTACTACTACTACCCTGCACCTCTCCTTCCGACAGTATTTAAGTCTCCGCACTGTCGCTTGATCTTCAGATAGTTCCTGACTATGGAACTGAACTTCTCCAGGCCGAGGGACTGACAACCTCAAATTCTACGACTTTAAGGGTGATGGACTGATTACATCGTCTTCACATCTCTACTGTTCCTGCCTACTTTCTGTATTCGACTGAAGAAGCCTACTGTGTAGGCGAAACGTTTCGGAATAAAGTTGTCTAACTGTTGCATATGTGTCTTACCTAACAACCTGTCGGTATTGTATACCATTTTGATGTTCACCCTTCAGTGTCTAACATAGTGTGTTCCTGTGTTTAGCATTACTATGTCGACACCCGCCTCAATGAACACATTTATGTATGTAGGAACGATAACTTGAACAACGCCTGTGTACAACACCGAAATTCCACCAGTCATCTCATGAAGTTCAGGGACGCCCAACTAGTGATCAAAGAAACTAATTTCCGCAGACGCAAGTGCCTTGAATCTTCACTAATAGCTGTTTCTAATACAATTAAACAAAACAAAGGCAGCTTCACCATCTCTGTAGTCTTAGCAAGAATCCTCCTGAAAACAGTAAATCCTGCTATCACATAGTCTCTCCTGTTAATACTACACAAGCACATTACAGAGAATGAACATTGAAACAGGCCTTCTCTTTCCAGCCTCCAATAGAAATATTTGTTTAACCAATTTTTATGTTTCCCAAGTAATAGCCTTTACATCGTTTACTCATGTGCAAGTTAATTGTTCTACCATATTGTATTACTACTACTACTACAACTTATATCACTACTACTACTACTACCACTAGTATTGCACCTCACTCTGAGCCTATATATACCCTCTGTGTCCATGTACTGTTTGTAACGGCTTGATAAAGCTCCTGGAGAGCGAAACGTTGCCATAATAAAATGTCACATTAGTTGCACTTGTGTCCTTTTACTTTACATATTGTCGGTAATTCTACCAACTTTATTACGTGGACAGTGATTACATTATCATTTTACTACTGCACCTGCATATGTGCCGTTTGAAAAATGAGACAGGTGCAGCATATGGGACTCTTTATTGAGGAAACGTTTCGCCATACAGTGGCTTCATCAGTCCAATACAAAGAAGAACGATGTAAAGAGAGGAATTTGAGGTAATCAGTCCCTCTGCCTGCAATCGATGTGTTCAGTCTATTAGTCAAGAAAATACAGCATGTATTGGTTTTCTGAACCATTTATCACAGACGAAACGTTTCAACAATTAAGCTACCGAACTGTTGCACATGTGTCTTAATCATCAACTTGTTTCATTTCGTTTTCAACGTAGATAAAATCTCGTTCCGTAAGGTGTGACCTTTTCCTCAGTATTACTGACAGTCCACCAGCTGGATTCTTGCAGCTGAGCCACGACTTAAGGAGGCCAAGACGGCGCCCTCACCTCCCTGCTCCACAACCACCCAGCTAGGGAGGCCAAGACGGCGCCCTCACCTCCCTGCTCCACAACCACCCAGCTAGGGAGGCCAAGACGGCGCCCTCACCTCCCTGCTCCACAACCACCCAGCTAGGGAGGCCAAGACGGCGCCCTCACCTCCCTGCTCCACAACCACCCAGCTAGGGAGGCCAAGACGGCGCCCTCACCTCCCTGCTCCACAACCACCCAGCTAGGGAGGCCAAGACGGCGCCCTCACCTCCCTGCTCCACAACCACCCAGCTAGGGAGGCCAAGACGGCGCCCTCACCTCCCTGCTCCACAACCACCCAGCTAGGGAGGCCAAGACGGCGCCCTCACCTCCCTGCTCCACAACCACCCAGCTAGGGAGGCCACGACTTAGGGAGGCCAAGACGGCGCCCTCACCTCCCTGCTCCACAACCACCCAGCTAGGGAGGCCAAGAGGGCGCCCTCACCTCCCTGCTCCACAACCCCCCAGCTAGGGAGGCCAAGACGGCGCCCTCACCTCCCTGCTCCACAACCACCCAGCTAGGGAGGCCAAGACGGCGCCCTCACCTCCCTGCTCCACAACCACCCAGCTAGGGAGGCCAAGAGGGCGCCCTCACCTCCCTGCTCCACAACCACCCAGCTAGGGAGGCCAAGACGGCGCCCTCACCTCCCTGCTCCACAACCACCCAGCTAGGGAGGCCAAGACGGCGCCCTCACCTCCCTGCTCCACAACCACCCAGCTAGGGAGGCCAAGACGGCGCCCTCACCTCTCTGCTCCACAACCACCCAGCTAGGGAGGCCAAGACGGCGCCCTCACCTCCCTGCTCCACAACCACCCAGCTAGGGAGGCCAAGACGGGCCCTCACCTCCCGCCCTCACCTCACCTCTCTGCTCCACAACCACCCAGCTATTACCCCGCTAACAACAAAAACAGAGAAAATCGAGCCTACTTGTCTGGAGCCTGCGAGATCCCAGTCACTTATCCAATGATTGTTATGCGATTTACTCTTTTGTAGAGCAAGAGTAAAGAAAACGGCGCTGCACTCCGGGGTGCCAACCCACGGCTGTTTATTTGCATAGAAAATGTAATAAAAAGATGGCAGTGAGGAGAGATGGGAAAATATATGTTGGGACTTGGGTTTAACTTGGTGTTATCTTGAAGTAGTGTCGTGGTAGATGTTCGGTGTTATAGTGAAGGACTGTAGCAAATACGACCTGACTGTTATCTTGTAGTGAAGGACTGTAGCAAATACGACCTGACTTATCTTGTAGTGAAGGACTGTAGCAAATACGACCTGACTTATCTTGTAGTGAAGGACTGTAGCAAATACGACCTGACTTATCTTGTAGTGAAGGACTGTAGCAAATACGACCTGACTTATCTTGTAGTGAAGGACTGTAGCTAATACGACCTGACTTATCTTGTAGTGAAGGACTGTAGCTAATACGACCTGACTTATCTTGTAGTGAAGGACTGTAGCAAATACGACCTGACTTATCTTGTAGTGAAGGACTGTAGCTAATACGACCTGACTGTTATCTTGTAGTGAAGGACTGTAGCAAATACGACCTTACTGTTATCTTGTAGTGAAGGATTGTAGCAAATACGACCTGACTGTTATCTTGTAGTGAAGGATTGTAGCAAATACGACCTGACTGTTATCTTGTAGTGAAGGACTGTAGCAAATACGACCTGACTGTTATCTTGTAGTAAACGACTGTGACAGATGCAAACATCTATGTAATCCTTTTTGCATTTAGTAGCTTTATTCCTGGTCTTCGTTGCTTCGATTACCATATAAAGTTTTGAATTTTAGTTTTTTCCTAGAGCTTTCCTTTTCCAGTCTTCTCTCAACAGTATTGTCTTTGGTCACATATCCTCATCTTTCTGCTTCATAACTTTGATGTTTCTCGGGCTTTAACTTCAATAGCCATTTACTCAACCATTCTTGAAGACTGTCCTGGTTACCTGGAGGTTATTCCGGGGATCAACGCCCCCGCGGCCCGGTCCATGACCAGACCTCCCGATGGATCAGGGCCTGATCAACTAGGCTGTTACTGCTGGCCGCACGCAGTCCGACGTACGAGCCACAGCCCGGCTGATCCGGCACTGACTTTAGGTATCTGTCCAGCTCTCTCTTGAAGGCAGCCAGGGGTTTATTGGCAATTCCCCTAATGCTTGATGGGAGGCTGTTGAACAGTTTTGGGCCCCGGACACTTATGGTGTTTTCTTTTAGTGTACCAATGGCGCCCCTACTTTTTATTGGCGGCATTTTGCATCGCCTGCCCAGTCTTTTACTTTCGTAGGGAGTGATTTCTGTGTGCAGATTTGGGACCATTCCTTCCAAGATTTTCCAAGTGTAGATTATGATATATCTCTCCCTCCTGCGTTCCAACGAGTACAAGTCAAGTGCTTCCAAGCGTTCCCAGTAGTTAAGGTGCTTGACAGAACTTATACGTGCAGTAAAGGATCTCTGTACACTCTCTAGATCTGCGATTTCACCTGCTTTGTATGGAGATGTTAATGTACAGCAGTATTCCAGCCTAGAGAGAACAAGTGATTTGAAAAGGATCATCATGGGCTTGGCATCTCTCGTTTTGAAAGTTCTCATTATCCATCCTATCATTTTCTATGCACGTGCGATCGTGGCACTGTTGTGATCCTTGAAAGTGAGATCCTCAGACATTACTACTCCCAGGTCCCTTACATTATTTTTCCGCTCTATTGTATGGCCGGAGTCAGTAGTATACTCTGTTCTAGTTATTATCTCCTCCAGTTTTCCATAACGGAGTAGTTGGAATCCTAGTCTTTCTGCAGTTTTATTTCTGTTAGGTTAGGTAAGATTTGTCAGGAAACAGAACAAATGTTTCTTGACGTGGCTACAGTCCTGAGGACTGAAGAAGTCACTCGTAGCAAAACGTTTCCGTTATAAATGTTCTGAACTGTACATAAGTGTCTTTTTCTACATGAATAAGACACCTACATTTTTTGGTCGAAACGTTTCCCCTGCCCATCAGGCTTTTTCAGTCGAATACAGCGACGATTTTTGTACTGCAGTCATCAGAATAAATCGAGAGGTAATATTAAGGTGGTAAGTCCTTTAACCCTGAACTGATATGTGTTGAGTCCCTCAGTATAAACCAGAGACATGAGGCCAGAGACTTAATAACAGAACAGAGGTGAGGCCCAGCTGTTGGTCACAAAGACTGAAAAAATACTTCCTAACGTTCCTTACGGCTCATGTTTCTCTAGCTGCCATCTGTGTCCCTTATCTGTGTGTGTGTGTGTGTGTGTGTGTGTGTGTGTGTGTGTGTGTGTGTGTGTGTGTGTGTGTGTGTGTGTGTGTGTGTGTGTGTGTGTGTGTGAGAGAGAGAGATTCACTCTGTGAGAGGAATAGGGTAGTGGTTAATTTGAGGCAGAATTGAGGGAAGGAATGCGTGATGGCTACGCTATTGTGTTGAACGGTTGCATGCAGGACAGCGGCTGCAGCAGAGTCCGAACCCCTCGTGTCCGAACACCCGTATGGGAGTGCAGCAATGTGTAAATAATTTGGTAAGTGAATGCATGAGTGCCTTCACTCCCTGACTGCAGGAGTGAGTGAATATTGAGGGGTGTATTAGTAAGACAAGCTGACAAGAAGATCTTTCTGGTATTAAGCAGTGAGCAGGCAGGACTGAACCAAGAGGCCGTGACGTGAAGATTGAGACACTTATGCAATATATGGCAGTCTTTATTGAAGAAACGTTTCGCCACACAGTGGCTTCATCAGTCCATACAAAGGAGAATGGGCATTCTTTTCAAGATTGATGGACTGATCACATCGGTGCAAGGCTGAGGGACTGATAACCTCAAACTCCTCCGAGAATGGTAACGGACTGATGAAGCCACTGTGTGGCGAAACGTTTCTTCAACAAAGATTCCCATATGTTGCATAAGTGTCTCAATCTTCAACTTGTCGGTTTCAAACCATTTATCACACAGGTCGTGACGTATGTTTGTTTATAATGACACAGGTGGAAGGTGAAAGCACAGATTAGTCACGGGAATGTTAAGAAGTATGTCTTAAGTCTTTGATTATTATTATAATCAAAGAGAAGCGCTAAACCAACAAGGGTCATATAGAACACTTCAGTCTTAGAGTAGTCAGGAAGTGCAAAGACCTAGACAATGCGCGCACGCACACACACACACACAACACACACCACACACACACACAACACACACCACACACACACACACACACACACACACACACACACACACACACACACACACACACACACACACACACACACACACACACAGAAACACACGTACTCACCAAATTGTGGTTGCAGGGGTCGATACTCAGCTCCTGGCCCCGCCTTTTCACTGATCGCTGCTAGGTACTCTCTCTCTCTCTCTCTCTCTGCTCCATGAGCTTTGTCATACCTCGTCTTAAAGCTATGTATGGTTCCTGCCTCCACTGCATCACTTGCTAGACTATTCCACTCTATGACTGAAGAAGTATTTCCTAACATCGTGTGTGTGTGTGTTTCAGTAATGTTTATCGTAGTAATGTTTATTATAGTAATGTTTATTAGACTAATGTTTGTTACAGTAATGTTTTGCTACGGTAATGTTGGCAGCAGCTTCTTGTGTAATTTAATTTTCAAGAAACAATTTTAACTCTCTCTTTTAGCAGAGAACTGTTCTGGTGATGTTGACAGCTGAGATGTTAGGGTAAGGCAGCCCTACCTCTCCTCCCTGGGGTGAGGCAGCCCTACCTCTCCTCCCTGGGGTGAGGCAGCCCTACCTCTCCTCCCTGGGGTGAGGCAGCCCTACCTCTCCTCCCTGGGGTGAGGCAGCCCTACCTCTCCTCCCTGGGGTGAGGCAGCCCTACCTCTCCTCCCTGGGGTGAGGCAGCCCTACCTCTCCTCCCTGGGGTGAGGCAGCCCTACCTCTCCTCCCTGGGGTGAGGCAGCCCTTCCTCTCCTCCCTGGGGTGAGGCAGCCCTACCTCTCCTCCCTGGGGTGAGGCAGCCCTACCTCTCCTCCCTGGGGTGAGGCAGCCCTACCTCTCCTCCCTGGGGTGAGGCAGCCCTACCTCTCCTCCCTGGGGTGAGGCAGCCCTACCTCTCCTCCCTGGGGTGAGGCAGCCCTACCTCTCCTCCCTGGGGTGAGGCAGCCCTACCTCTCCTCCCTGGGGTGAGGCAGCCCTACCTCTCCTCCCTGGGGTGAGGCAGTCCTGCCCCAGCCCTACCTCTCTTCCCTGGGGAGAGGCAGTCCTGCCCCAGCCCTACCTCTCCTCCCTGGGGTGAGGCAGCCCTACCTCTCCTCCCTGGGGTGAGGCAGTCCTGCCCCAGCCCTTCCTCTCCTCCCTGGGGTGAGGCAGTCCTGCCCCAGCCCTACCTCTCCTTCCTGGGGTGAGGCAGCCCTACCTCTCCTCCCTGGGGTGAGGCAGTCCTGCCCCAGCCCTTCCTCTCCTCCCTGGGGTGAGGCAGTCCTGCCCCAGCCCTAACTCTCCTCCCTGGGATGAGGCAGTTCTGCCCCAGCCCTACCTCTCCTCCCTGGGGTGAGGCAGCCCTACCTCTCCTCCCTGGGGTGAGGCAGTCCTGCCCCAGCCCTTCCTCTCCTCCCTGGGGTGAGGCAGTCCTGCCCCAGCCCTACCTCTCCTCCCTGGGGTGAGGCAGTCCTGCCCCAGCCCTACCTCTCCTCCCTGGGGAGAGGCAGTCCTGCCCCAGCCCTACCTCTCCTCCCTGGGGTGAGGCAGCCCTACCTCTCCTCCCTGGGGTGAGGCTGTCCTGCCCCAGCCCTTCCTCTCCTCCCTGGGGTGAGGCAGTCCTGCCCCAGCCCTACCTCTCCTCCCTGGGGTGAGGCAGTCCTGCCCCAGCCCTACCTCTCCTCCCTGGGGAGAGGCAGTCCTGCCCCAGCCCTACCTCTCCTTCCTGGGGTGAGGTAGCCCTACCTCTCCTCCTGGGGTGAGGCAGTCCTGCCCAGCCCTTCCTCTCCTCCCTGGGGTGAGGCAGTCCTGCCCAGCCCTACCTCTCCTCCTGGGAGAGGCAGTCCTGCCCAGCCCTACCTCTCCTTCCTGGGGTGACGCAGCCCTACCTCTCCTCCCTGGGGTGAGGCAGCCCTGCCCCAGCCCTTCCTCTCCTCCCTGGGGTGAGGCAGTCCTGCCCCAGCCCTACCTCTCCTCCCTGGGGTGAGGCAGTCCTGCCCCAGCCCTACCTCTCCTTCCTGGGAGAGGCAGTCCCTCCAGCCCTACCTCTCCTTCTTGGGGTGAGGCAGCCCTACCTCTCCTCCCTGGGGTGAGACAGTCCTGCCCCAGCCCTTCCTCTCCTCCCTGGGGTGAGGCAGTCCTGCCCCAGCCCTACCTCTCCTCCCTGGGGTGAGGCAGTCCTGCCCCAGCCCTACCTCTCCTCCCTGGGAGAGGCAGTCCTGCCCAGCCCTACCTCTCCTTCTTGGGGTGAGGCAGCCCTACCTCTCCTCCCTGGGGTGAGACAGTCCTGCCCCAGCCCTTCCTCTCCCTGGGGTGAGGCAGTCCTGCCCCAGCCCTACCTCTCCTCCCTGGGGTGAGGCAGTCCTGCCCCAGCCCTACCTCTCCTCCCTGGGGAGAGGCAGTCCTGCCCCAGCCCTACCTCTACTCCCTGGGGTGAGGCAGTCCTGCCCCAGCCCTACCTCTCCTCCCTGGGGTGAGGCAGTCCTGCCCCAGCCCTACCTCTCCTCCCTGGGGTGAGGCAGTCCTGCCCCTGCCCTTCCTCTCCTCCCTGGGGTGAGGCAGTCCTGCCCCAGCCCTTCCTCTACTCCCTGGGGTGAGGTAGTCGTGCCCCAGCCCTTCCTCTACTCCCTGGAATGAGGCAGTCCTGCCCCAGCCCTTCCTCTCTTCTGGTGGGGGAGGCAGCCCTGTACCAGCCCTGCCTCTCTCCCAGGGGTGAGGTAGCCCTGCCCCTCTCCACAGGGGTGAAGCAGCCCTGCCCCTCCACAGGGGTGAAGCAGCCCTGCCCCTTTCCACAGGGGTGAGTCAGCCCTTGCCCTTCTCCCAAGTGTATTGGGATAATTGATTCTGTTTCTTGCACCTCCACCTCCTCTGGGTAAGGAAATCCAACCCATCCTTCCACTCCCCGGGGTGAGAAAATCCAACCCATCCCTCCACTCCCCGGGGTGAGAAAATCCAACCCATCCCTCCACTCCCCGGGGTGAGAAAATCCAACCCATCCCTCCACTCCCGGGGTGAAGAAATCAAGACTCAGTCCACTCTCTCCAGGGGTGAGGGAGACCTGCACCTCCCACTCCCTCCTTGGGGTGCGAGACTAAACCCACTCCCCACTCCCTCCAGGGGTGAGAGAGCAGAGATCCAGCTTCCGCCCCCTCACCCCTCCCGCACCTTATATAACATTCCACGAGTGTAGTCAACCTCTCAATCCCAATTTTATCCTTCAACTGACACATTCACTTGGGTAGAACGCACTGCTGCCTCCAAGGATTGATAGCCTAATTGAATGTTTGACTGTCTGCCTGTTAGCTCTGCTTCCCAGGCCTCTCAGGTCTTCCACCTTGATGTCATGTTTATCAAGCTCTATCAGTATAGACGCTTACGACGACGTTTCGGTCCGACTTGGACCCTTTAAATGAGATCTAAATGTTCCAAGTCGGACCGAAACGCCGTCATAAGTTACTCTCTCTTCTATGTGCGGGTTATTTGTGTATTCTTCCAGTCACGGTATTGGGCCTGTTTGTTCATTTGTTACTGATTCTGGGAATCATCGCCCTCACGGCTCGGTCTCAGACCTGGCATCCTATATTACAAACATTAAATAACTAATAATATCAAGAAACACAAAGGAAAATAAAGTGTATACTGGATGTAAACAAGACGTACCTGTCAGAAACATACAGGAAAGTAAAGCTTAGTGTATAGTGAACATAAAGAATAGTTTGTATGTTGATAAATTAGACACATGTGCAACTCTTGGGTATCTTTATTGAGGAAACGTTTCGCCACACAGTGGCTTCATCAGTCCATACAAAGGAGAATCTTAAAGAACAGGAGGAGAATGAGGTAATCAGTCTCTCAACCTTGAGTCGATGTGGTCAGTCCATCAGTCCATTCAAGATTGATGGACTGTCCACATCGACTCAAGGTTGAGGGACTGATTACCTCATTCTCCTCCTGTTCTTCAAGATTCTCCTTTGTATGGACTGATGAAGCCACTGTGTGGCGAAACGTTTCCTCAATAAAGATACCCAATAGTTTGTATGATTTACCTGTCAAGAAACACACAGCGAAGTGTTTACTGAACATAAACAAGAGTTTCTAAGATTTACCTGTCATCTTAAACGTTCATGAGATAGTTTAAATATGACTTATGATGACTGGAAAACCTAAAGATGCTCATATTTGTTGATATGAGGAGACATGATACCCACATATAAAGTCATACAATGACATGAAAGAGGTGGAACTGAAACGATACTACATGTTTTATGTTCGCAAAGAGGGTGGGTAATCAGTGGAATTTTTTAGATGTAGTCAGTGGTAAAACTATTGCAAGTCTTAAGAAAATATGTGATTAACATATTATGAAAGACCGGACATAACGAGCATTCTGCTCCTGTACCTAAGAAAAGATAATTAGGAATAGGTAATCTCTCTCTCTCTCTCTCTCTCTCTCTCTCTCTGTCTCTGTCTCTGTCTCTGTCTCTCTGTCTCTCTCTCTCTCTCTCTCTCTCTCTCTCTCTCTCTCTCTCTCTCTCTCTCTCTCTCTCTCTCTCTCTCTCTCTGTCTCTCTCTGTCTCTCTCTGTCTCTCTTTTTTTTCTCTCTCTCTCTCTCTCTCTCCTCTCTCTCTCTCAACTCTCTCTCTCTCTCTCTCTCTCTCTCTCTCTCTCTCCTCTCTCTCTCTCTCTCTCTTGTCTCTGTTCTCTCTCTCTCTGTCTCTCTGTCTCTCTCTCTCTCTCTCTCTCTCTCTCTCTCTCTCTCTCTCTGTCTCTCTCTCTGTCTCTCTCTCTGTCTCTCTCTGTCTCTCTCTGTCTCTCTGTCTCTCTCTCTCTCTCTCTCTCTCTCTCTCTCTCTCTCTCTCTCTCTCTCTCTCTCTCTCTCTCTCTCTCTCTCTCTCTCTCTCTCTCTGTCTCTCTCTCTCTCTCTCTCTCTCTCTCTCTGTCTCTCTCTCTCTCTGTCTCTCTCTCTCTCTCTCTCTCTCTCTCTCTCTCTCTCTCTCTCTCTCTCTCTCTCTCTCTCTCTCTCTTCTCTCTCTCTCTCTTCTCTCTCTCTCTCTCTCTCTCTCTCTCTCTCTCTCTCTCTCTCTCTCTCTCTCTCTCTCTCTCTCTCTCTCTCTCTCTCTCTCTTTCTCTCTCTCCTCCCAGCACCCTCAGGTAACAGTCAGTCCCTAAAAAATACAGTTGTGTAGATTTGTTTTGTTTTAGTTGTGATTATTGGCTTGTGTTTGTTTTTGATGCACTTACGAGTGATTTATTGTGGTGTGTGTTTATATCTGGTGTGAGCAGTGTTCCCTCCCTGTTTGGTATTCCTGTGTGTGTCTTGCCTTCAGCTGGGAGGTTTGTTGTTCCCCCTTCACCCTTTCCTCCCTGCCCCTTACTCCTTCCTCCCTGCCCCTCATTCCTCCCCCTCACCACTCCCTCCCCACTCTTCACGACGTTTCGGCCCAGGTTGGACCGAAACGTCATCATAAACTTCTTTCTATATGCGGGTTATTTGTATATTGTTCCAGTTACGGCATTTTGCCTTTTTATTCCTTTTCCCCTCACCCCTTCCTCCTCGCCCCTCATTCCTTCCCTCAGCCTTTTCCTACCCTCACATCTTATACCTCTCCTCTTGTCACCCATTTCTCCTTAGTTTCTATCTCCCTAATTCTCACTGCCTCACTTGTCATTTTTATTCTGTCCTCCCTGCAGTGATTATGTTCGTTTTTATTTACTCCCTCACACCCCTTTTTCATGTCTCCTTCCACCACCTTCTTTGTTCTTCTCCCCTCATTCTCACCTCCCCTCACTGTTCCTATCATTATATTTCCCCCTCACTATTACTACTATTATATTTCCTCTCACTCTTACTCTCATATCTCCCTCTTACTATCATCATATGTCCTCTCACTACATATCTTCCTTTCCCTTCCCTCAGTACCTTCCTGTCTCCCCCTTCCCTCACTACCTCTCTATCTCCCCTCCCTTCACTACTATCCTGTCTTCCTTCCTTTCACTACCATCCTGTCTTCCCTCCCTTCACTACCTTCTTATCTCCCCTCCCTCCACTACCATCCTGTCTGCCCTCCCTTCCTATCCCCCCTCCCTTCACTACTTTCCTGTCTCCCCTCCCTTCACTACCATCCCGTCTCCCCTCCCTTCACTACCTTCCTGTCTCCCCTCCCTCCCTTCACTACCATCCTGTCTCCCCTCCCCTCGTTATCTACCTCTAGCTCCCCTTGCTTTATTATCTCTCCACAACACTATCCTCCCTCACCCTGTTTCCCGAGTTCCGTCTCCCCACACTATTTCCACCCATCCAGTTTTTCCCCTCTCTCCCATTCCCGCTAGTTTTTCTCCCCATCAGTAGGGGAAAAACTGCACAGCTCGTCTGTATGACGTAATTCGTCAATAAAAGTCCATCAGGCAATCCCCGACAACAAGTGAGTTTATTTAGGTACATGTACACATAAGTACAGTTATTATACATAGTGTAAATTATATAGGATAACCGAAGAAGCTTGGGACTACGGTTCGATCTGATTTGCTCCAGTTACAAGTGGCTTGTAAATGGTTCAGGTCGGACTGAAACGTCGTCATAAGCTTCTCTTTCCTTTTTGCTGGTTATTTGTGTATTCCAGTGGTTGCCTACGCTGCGTATGTGTGAGCAGCGTAGGCAACCACCTTGACCTGGGGCGTGGGTATTTGCGTGGGCGTTGGCAGATAAGAGAGAGGGTTTTTTTTCGGTGGTGGGTTGTGTTTGTAGCAGTTGTGTGGGCAGTGTAATGTAGCAGTCCAGTGCACCGTCTCACGTGAGGACTCCAACAGCTCAAACCCCATACTTCTCCCCACTTTACCCACTGCATGGGAGAGATGAAATACGGGTCGCTCTCTTCATGGCTCTAGTGTCTGTAATATTAATAATAATAATAATCTTCATGTCTACCAGTACATGATACAACTTATACAGACCATAGCTGACATCAGTGACATTATATAGAAAGGACCCCAATGGAAATAAGTCACTCTGTCTGACTTTTTTGGGTTATCCTAGGTTCTCTACACATATGCTGCTATGTATGATAATTCTATGTAACTGTATTTGTGTATACCTGAATAAACTTACTTACTTACTTAAAGTACCTTGTTATGCAGAGCATTTCCCGCAGATTAAGTAAATTTTGTCCATAGGATGCGACCCACAACAGTCGGCTAACACTCAGATACCTATTTTACTGATGGGTGAACATGGACAGCAGGTGTCTTAAGGAAACAAGCCCTAATGTTTCCACCTGAACCGGGGCTCGAACCACGGACATCAATGTGTGAGGTGAGTGCACTACCAAGCGAACTACGGGACACCTAGTGTCCTGTATATAGATGACTGTTGTATTTACCTGGAGTTTACCTGGAGAGAGTTCCGGGGGTCAACGCCCCCGCGGCCCGGTCTGTGACCAGGCCTCCTGGTGGATCAGAGCCTGATCAACCAGGCTGTTGCTGCTGGCTGCACGCAAACCAACGTACGAGCCACAGCCCGGCTGATCAGGAACTGACTTTAGGTGCTTGTCCAGTGCCAGCTTGAAGACTGCCAGGGGTCTGTTGGTAATCCCCCTTATGTGTGCTGGGAGGCAGTTGAACAGTCTCGGGCCCCTGACACTTATTGTATGGTCTCTTAACGTGCTAGTGACACCCCTGCTTTTCATTGGGGGGATGGTGCATCGTCTGCCAAGTCTTTTGCTTTCGTAGTGAGTGATTTTCGTGTGCAAGTTCGGTACTAGCCCCTCTAGGATTTTCCAGGTGTATATAATCATGTATCTCTCCCTCCTGCGTTCCAGGAATACAAGTTTAGGAACCTCAAGCGCTCCCAATAATTGGGTGTTTTATCTCCGTTATGCGCGCGTGAAGTTCTCTGTACATTTTCTAGGTCGGCAATTTCACCTGCCTTGAAAGGTGCTGTTAGTGTGCAGCAATATTCCAGCCTAGATAGAACAAGTGACCTGAAGAGTGTCATCATGGTGGCCCGGTGGCCTGGTGGCTAAAGCTCCCGCTTCACACACGGAGGGCCCGGGTTCGATTCCCGGCGGGTGGAAACATTTCGACACGTTTCCTTACACCTGTTGTCCTGTTCACCTAGCAGCAAATAGGTACCTGGGTGTTAGTCGACTGGTGTGGGTCGCATCCTGGGGACAAGATTAAGGACAATGAAATAAGTTAGACAGTCCTCGATGACGCACTGACTTTCTTGGGTTATCCCGGGTAGCTAACCCCCCGGGGTTAAAAATCCGAACGAAATCTTATCTTATCTTATCTTATCATGGGCTTGGCATCCCTAGTTTTGAAGGTTCTCGTTATCCATCCTGTCATTTTTCTAGCAGATGCGATTGATACAATGTTATGGTCCTTGAAGGTGAGATCCTCTGACATGATCCTCCCAGGTCTTTGACGTTGGTGTTTCGCTCTATTTTGTGGCCAGAATTTGTTCTGTACTCTGATGAAGATTTAATTTCCTCATGTTTACCATATCTGAGTAATTGAAATTTCTCATCGTTGAACTTCATATTGTTTTCTGCAGCCCACTGAAAGATTCGGTTGATGTCCGCCTGGAGCCTTGCAGTGTATGTAATGGAAGACACTGTCATGCAGATTCGGGTGTCATCTGCAAAGGAAGACACGGGTGCTGTGGCTGACATCCTTGTCTATGTCGGATATGAGGATGAGGAACAAGATGGGAGCGAGTACTGTGCCTTGTGGAACAGAGCTTTTCACCGTAGCTGCCTCGGACTTTACTCTGTTGACGACTACTCTCTGTGTTCTGTTAGTGAGGAAATTATAGATCCATCGACCGACTTTTCCTGTTATTCTTTTAGCACGCATTTTGTGCGCTATTACGCCATGGTCACACTTGTCGAAGGCTTTTGCAAAGTCTGTATATATTACATCTATATTACATATAGATGACTGTTGTATATAGATGACTGTTGTATATAGATGGCAACCGTTTGTTTAAAATAATCAGCAATACAATAACTTTAATTTACCTCTTAAGATCATTTTTTTTCTTGAAAATAATTTTAGCCTTAAATATTTCATTATACCTAAAAAAAATATTAAGAAGCAGAAAATAAATAATGTAAGGATGAGTAAGAGAGAAAGAGAGAGAGAGAGAGAGAGAGAGAGAGAGAGAGAGAGAGAGAGAGAGAGAGAGAGAGAGGGGAAGGGGGAAGTTGAGAGAAAATTCGAAATTTTAAATAAAATTACGTTTGAGCACATTTTTCTGTATATTTTAATATTTAATCTATTTAAAAAATCATATGCATAGTCAATAATAATAATAATAATAATAATAATAATAATAATAATAATAATAATAATAATAGTGCATATTTCGACATTTGAGAGAGTATTGAAGGAGGGAGAATAGGGAAAGAGATAGAGAGGGGGTGAACAGACAAATTTATTTAGATTACAAGGTCATCATTTGAGTACACTAATGACCCTTGTTGTTATCACAGCAGCTTCCGTGAGGGAGATTTGTTAATTTATGACTTGTGGTCACAGTCTTCTCCTGGACCCCAGTGCAGATATGTTACTTTGATTTTTCCGCATTATCTACCTGGAGGGTGTTCCGGGGATCAACGCCCCCGCGGCCTGGTCCACGACTGGGCCTCCCGGTGGATCAGGGCCTGATCAACCAGGCTGTTACTGCTGGCCGCACGTAGTCCAATGTGCTAACCACAGCCCGGCTGATCCGGCACCGACTTTAAGTATGTGTCCAGCTCCCTCTTGAAGGTAATTTACACTATGTATGATAATTTGTGTAACTATTTGTGTACCTGTACTTAGGACTGGGAGGCGGGGGGCGTTGACCCCCTCAACATCCTCCAGGTAGATGTACAATACACATCACAAAACATTATATGTACAATACACATTACAAGACGTTACATATCACACTATCAAAGACTTGTATTTATTTTTCTCACTAACATTTTAAACATACCATTAACGTTATGATGTTAAAAGTCGTAACGTTAAAAAAATCTCTGGATGCTTCAAAACCGATGAACCTGGGTCGTATCCTGGACAAGGAGATACATGTGGGCAAGTGTTAGGTAAGACACATATGCAACAGCTAGGTATCTTTATTATGAAACGTTTCGCCTACACAGTAGGCTTCTTCAGTCAAGTACAGAAAAGTTGATAGAAGCAGAAGATACTTGAAGACGATGTAATCAGTCCATCACCCTTAAAGTTTTGAGGTGGTCAGTCCCTCAGTCTGGGGAAGAGCATTGAACAATGCTCTTCCCCAGACTGAGGGACTGACCACCTCAAAACTTTAAGGGTGATGGACTGATTACATCGTCTTCAAGTATCTTCTGCTTCTATCAACTTTTCTGTACTTGACTGAAGAAGCCTACTGTGTAGGCGAAACGTTTCATAATAAAGATACCTAGCTGTTGCATATGTGTCTTACCTAACAACCTGTCGGTATTTTATACCATTTTAATGTTCATGTGGGCAAGTCTCCTAAAACCTGGTGTTCCTGTTCAACTAATACTGAATAGATGCCTAGGTGTTGGTCAGCTGTTGTGGATGGCATCCTGGGATAATAACCTGTGGATCCCAATAAGAATAAGCTACAGTGCTTGGCTTTCTTTGGTTACCCTGGGTTATTTCCTTCAAGAAAGATGTCTTGGTGCTGATAAAGGGATCTATACAGGGAGCTAAGTCAGCCACTTTATTTAGGTACACATACATACAGTAACGCAAATTATATATAATTTGTATGATAATTATCACACATAGTAACATGTATAAATTGCCTGGGATAATCCAAAAAAGTCAGATAAAGTAACTTATTTCCATTGGGGTCCTTGTCTTATTTCCATTGAATTATTTCCTTGGATCTAACTTATTGCCTCACATTCCCCAGGTGCCGTATAGTCCGTACGGGTAAACACTTCCTCGTGGATGATGATAATCTGGGTCATCAGTCCTCCTGGGTTAAAGCATACAAAGCCTCCACTTTCACCCTTTTACCACTTGCCCTAGCTCTCACCACTTACCTTGTCCCCTTGCCTTGCCACTTATCTCCGTGGCCTGCCCTAGCACCTCTCCCTCCCTGCTCTCTGGTGTCCAGAAGGTGAGAATGGATGGCGTGTGTGTATGGTCCACAAGTGAGCTAATGTTTTAGAAAACAGCTGACCATCCTTTATGGAGCGGAGAGTGGGCCGCTGCATAGTTGGTGGTGACTGCTGATGGTGGTAGTGGTGGTGGTGGTGGCTATGGTGGTAGTGGTAGTGGTGGTGGTGGCTATGGTGGTAGTGGTAGTGGTAGTGGTGGTGGTGGCTATGGTGGTAGTGGTAGTTGTGATGGCAGCAGCGGCGGTGGTGTAAGAGAAGTCCTTCCACTAATTATTTGTTATGAAAGTCAATGTAGCCTGTTTATTGGACCTGCCTCGCATGGGCCAGTAGGCCTGCTGCAGTGTTCCTTCTTTCTTATGTTCTTATGTTGTTCATGATGTGGTCCATTCACTCTTGCTCTTCTAACAGCAACAACAACAATCTGCCATCACTCACACCACGGACAAAGATTAAGTTCAAATCTCGTACGCTGAGCAGTATTTCGCACGTCCATTACTGGTCCTTGAAACTAAAACTTTACTGAGGAAATGCTATGGTGATACCGACAAGATGTGGAAAAAGACACTTATGTACAGTTCAGGACATTTATTAAAGGAAACGTTTCGCCACGAGTGGCTTCTTCAGTCCTAATACAGAGAAAACTAAGACGGAGAAAATGCATTGAAGCTGCACTAATCACTGCCAGTAACACTATAAAGCAAAAATCCGGTAGTTACAGTATTTCAAAATTACTAAGCAAGAGGATATTACCCATCCTGGGAACTGCTGTTACATGATGTCAGCAGGTCCCTCTCTAGCCTCACCTCCTTAGTCGAGTAGTTCCACTACTACTACTACTACCACCTCTACCCACACGTCTCTTCATCTGACTCCTGCCACTATATATGCGTTTTTCTTAGTTTTCTCTGTATTAGGACTGAAGAAGCCACTCGTGGCGAAACGTTTCCTTTAATAAATGTCCTGAACTGTACATAAAACTGTACTCCTTAGAACGTAGGCGAGAAAAACGCATCATAATCTACATATGGAAGATTGTGCAGGAATTCGTTCCAAATCTGCACACCGCAATCACTACATATGAACACAAGAGACTTGGCAGACGGTGCCAAGTCTTGCGCTCATGCTTTTTACCTCCGGTGAAATCAGAAATCATCAGTCGAATACAGAGATGAATCACATCCCTGTAGATAACAACATTCATGGAAGACGACGAAGTAGTAGTTTGGGGTAATCAGTCCATCACCCTTGGTACTAGATAACATTTTCTTTGCCTATAGCAGAAGCATGTAGCTAGCTAGAAGCTTATGTACTGGAAGGTGAAGTGTAGCAACTTGAAGATGATGAGGTCATAGGTGAGCTGGACCCGTTAGTGGAAGTAGGTCATGTTGAATACTGGTTCAGCTACCCTACTGCTAATATTGCTAGCACCAGGGGAGAGTGACTCATTACAGCAAACTCCCTATTTCATTACATCAAACTATCTATTTCATTACATCAAACCGC
Organism: Cherax quadricarinatus; assembly: GCF_038502225.1. Classification (NCBI taxonomy): domain Eukaryota; kingdom Metazoa; phylum Arthropoda; class Malacostraca; order Decapoda; family Parastacidae; genus Cherax; species Cherax quadricarinatus. The sequence continues at coordinate 4,593,552 of NC_091385.1, read as the reverse complement.
TCATTTCATTACATCAAACTGCCTATTTCGTCTTCCACCACTACTGATATCTCCACGAGTTTTATTTATCTCTATATTCCACTGATAAAACCATAGGTGTAGAAACATACCTAGTTGGATGAATCTTATTGCTGGCTCAGTGGCTAACGCGTCGGTCTGGAATTTTGAGACTGATCGCGGGTTCTAGCCCCACCCGTGGTATGGTTTAACCTAAAACTTTTAAGAACTCGTACCAATTATGGTTTGTTTGCAATCGTGTCACTACGATTTCGTGAAGCAGCTTTAGGTTAGGTAAGATTTGTCAGGAAATAGGACAAGTGTTTCCTGACGCGGGTCTTAGTCATATGATGACCTGCAACTGGAGCTTTTGGTCATCTGACTGAGGCCTTCCACTGGCTTACCCCTCCACCCCTTTAAAAATTATGGTTTAAAAGTTTTATTTATTGGTTTCTGTGATAAAATAATGAAACTTGTCTCTCCTCCCTCTCAGTATTGTTGTCTTCTCGCGTGACGGCGTCTTCTGAGTGTCAACATTGCAAACTTAGTTTCCTATGATTTAACTAATATTTTCACAGTGACTGGGCTGAGTTCCAGCTCCTGGGCCTCTTGTGGGTGTTGAGCTATAGCTCTTGCAACTCTGGAAGGTGTTGATATACAGCTGTTGGGTCTTTTGAGGCTGAGATGTAGGTGCTAGATTGCTTGAGTGTTTAGCTAAAGCCGGGTGACCTCCTGGGCCTCTTCAAGGTGTTGATATTCAGCTCCTGGACCTCTTGGGAAAGTTAAATTTTAGCTTTTATATCTTTCATAGGAGTTACGGTAAAATTCGTTAGCATCTTGAGTGTCTCAAGGTACAGTTACTGCAGACACTGAAACAGCTAATGGTTATAATCATTACCATAGCTTCTAAAGGAGTGGACTGGTAAGTCAGGCCTTGGTTAGGCGACCAAGAGCTCCAGTGGCGGGTCATCATATGACAAAGCCACGCGTTAGACAACACTTGTCATGTTTCCTGACAAACCTTACCTAACCTACTGTCTAGTTGTACATGTTTGAAATTTCTGTCCAAGTGGTTTTCCACTTCTCACAGATCAATCTAAGCACTCTGGCCTCCACACCGCCCATAGCCCACCGCGAGGCCTGGTCTCGGACCAGGCCGCGGGGGCGTTGACCCCCGAAACCCTCTTCAGGTATACTCCAGGTTGCACACTTTCCCACGCACACATTCACCTACATTCTCAACATCACGATTTCACAATCACATTCACTCTCACCCTCTTAAGCAATAAGATTTTGTTCAGATTTTTAGTCTTGAGGGTTAGTTACCCAGGATAACTTAAGTCAGTGTGTCATCGAGGACTGTCTGTCTTATTACTATTGTGTTCCTTCAGTATTGTTCCCAAAGATGCAACCCGCACCAGTCGGCTTAAATCCAGGTACCTACTTACTAGGTGAACGGGGACAGCAGCTGTAAGGTGACTAACTCCCAGGTACCTACTTGCTTGCTAGGTGAACGGGGACAGTAGGTGTACAGAAACACGTCCATTGTTTCCACCCGGCCGTGGATCGAACCACTGTAAGCTCGATCGCTAGCGCACTCAGCTCACACACTGAGTTCCGAAGTTCGCATCTCTGGTACGGCTGGAAAACATTAGGGACGTGTTTCCATAAGACACCTGCTGTCCATGTTCACCTATCAGTAATATAGGTACCTGGGTGTTAGTGGACTGTGTGGGTCGCATCCTGGGACAAAATTGACCTAATTTGACGGAAATGCTCTGCGTAACAAGCGACTTTCTATATAGTAGTATGTCATTGATGTCAGCTATGGTCTGTATACCTTGTACATGTACTTGTAGTAAATAAAGATATTATTATTATTATATTACGGACACTCAGTGTGTGAGGCGAGAGCGTTACCTACCAGGCCACGGCACACTCAATTTCTTCCCCATACTCTTCTCATGTTTTATATCCCATACACACTTCTTTTCCTTCATTCCATTCCTTCCTCATTGTGTATCTATTCCTTTCCTCTTTGCAACTATCCCCCAACCCTTTTCCTCACCCCCTAGTTCGGGATGAGGAAAGGGATACCCTACCCCCCTTTGAGTCCTTTGGTTCCCTTTCGGCTGTGTTCCGGTGCGGTGTTTTGCAAGGGGTCGGTCTGGCCCCTGTAATAAACGACGGGGCAGACAGGCGGAAAAACTGAACAGCCAAGCCCCACTTCCCCCCGTCCATCACTCGGGGGAGGGGGGGCTGTCTGCCGGGGGGACGGGGGGCTGTCTGCTGGGGGAGGGGGCTGTCTGCTGGGAGAAGGGTAGTGACTGTCTGTGGCTGCTAGTACTGATGTCGCTGGTGCTTATATAATCATTGCTTCTGTTGTTGCTACTGCTGTAGGTGTTGGGGGTTCTGCTGTTGCTCCTGCTGGTACTGCTTCCGTAGTTGCTGCTGTTGCTGTGGTATTGCTGCTACTGTTATTACTTCTAGTATAACTACTACTGCTACTACTACTACTACTGCTACTACTACTACTACTGCTACTACTACTACTACTACTACTACTACTACTATTACTACTACTACTACTACTACTACTTCTTACTACTATTACTACTACTACTACTACTACTTTCACTGCTACTACTACTACTACTGCCACTCTCTAAACTACTGCTGTTACTATTACAACTACTACTGTTGCTGCAAGGGTGGCCTAGGGGTTAGTGTGATCTCTGGTGGTCACTGTCCACCTTCACCCCTGCTCCTTATTATCTCTCGTCTTCCCCGAACTATCTCTCACACAACCGAATTTTTTTTATCTTTTCGGGATTTGCGAAAAGAAAACAAATCTCTGAGTGGCGGGCGGGTCCAAGGGGCCATAAGGATGACCCCAATGGCGCGCTGTCCGTCATACTTGTATCTGATTGGTCAAGTAAATATCCTCATTGTCTCTGATTGGCGCCATGAATCCCCTCATCGTCGCTGATTGGTCAAATGAATTCGCATCGTTGGTCTTGATTGGCAGCGTGTTGGCCGTCATTTGCGTCTCGTTCGTCAAAACTTGGGCGCTGGTTCTTTCTCCAAAACCCACTGCCAGAATTTGTGATTTTTGCCCCTGATTTATCTCCAGTATAACAAACGTTGAATATTTACGTCAAAATCTATTATTTGTCTGCTTTACATAGAGAAGAAATGATTGGGAGAACAGTATTGTACAAGTAAGAGGAGGATGTGTGGTGGAGCAAGTGCTGGCAACACTCCCACACTGTCCACCACCTATAGAAACCAAATGAGCAAATTGTCGTGGGTGTCATAACAATGAAGCTAGAGAGAGAGAGAGAGAGAGAGCTCGATTGCTAGCGCACTCAGCTCACACACTGAGGTTTGATCCCCGGTACGGGTGGAAACGTTGGGACGTGCTCACCTAGCAGTAAAATAGGTACCTGGGTATTAGTTGACTGTTATGGGTCGCATCCTGGGGACAAAATTGACCTAATTTGCGGGAAATGCTCAGCATAACAAGTGGCTTTCTATATAGTAGTATGTCATTGATGTCAGCTATGGTCTGTATACCTTGTACATGTACTTGTAGAAATAAAGTATTATTATTATTATTATTATTATTATTATTATTATTATTATTAAACGTTTCCTCTAATAAATGTCCAGAACTATACATAGGTTTCTTTTTACATATCTTGACGGTATAACAATACTATTTTACCTATGTGTGGTTGCAGTGGTCGAGTCTTTGTTTCTGGCCCTGCCTTTTAATTCACTGTTTGCCATATTCAACTTCATGGGCCCTGTCATACCTACTCTTGAAGCTGTGTATGGAGCCTGCCTCCACCACTTGTTCGTCGAGGTCATTACACTGCATGACCACCCAGAGACTGAAGAAATACTTCCTGATATCCCTATGACTTATCTGTGACGTTAATTTCTGTGCCCTCGTGTACCTGTTTCCCGCACTCAGACTATCCCATTCTGCCCTGTCAATTCCTCTGAATATTTTAGTGTATACGTATGTGCGTGTGAACCTGGCCCTAAACGGGAGGTGGGTGTAGAAGGAGAGAGGGAAGAGGGAGGCGAAAGAAATGGGGAGAGAATAAGGAATGGGAAGCTAGTGATAATGAGAGAGTATAAGAGTGGGAGAATGAGTGAGGGAGGGCACCAGTTGTGTGAGGGGAGAATGAGGGAGGGCAAAAGTTGTGTGAGGGGAGAATGAGTGAGGGAGAGCACCAGTTGCGTGAGGGGAGAATTAGGGAGAGCACCAGTTGTGTGAGGGGAAAATGAGTGAGGGAGAGCACCAGTTGTGTGAGGGGAGAATGAGTGAGGGAGAGCACCAGTTGTGTGAGGGGAGAATGAGTGATGGAGGGCAGTTGTGTGAGGGGGAGAATGAGTGAGGGAGAGCACCAATTGTGTGAGGGGAGAATGAGTGAGGGAGAGAACCAGTTGTGTGAGGGGAAAATGATGGACGGAGGAGTGGAGAGAGAAGACCAGTTGTGTGAGAGGAGAATGAGTGTGGGAGGGCACCAGTTGTGTGAGAGGAGAATGAGTGTGGGAGGGCACCAGTTGTGTGAGAGGAGAATGAGTGTGGGAGGGCACCAGTTGTGTGAGAGGAGAATGAGTGAGGGAGGGCACCAGTTGTGTGAGAGGAGAATGAGTGTGGGAGGGCACCAGTTGTGTGAGAGGAGAATGAGTGAGGGAGGGCACCAGTTGTGTGAGAAGAGAATGAGTATGGGAGGGCACCAGTTGTGTGAGGGGAGAATGAGTGTGGGAGGGCACCAGTTGTGTGAGGGGAGAGTGAGTGTGGGAGGGCACCAGTTGTGTGAGGGGAGAATGAATGTGGGAGGGCACCAGTTGTGTGAGGGGAGAATGAGTGTAGGAGAGCACCAGTTGTGTGAGGGGAGAATGAGTGTGGGAGGGCACCAGTTGTGTGAGGGGAGAATGAGTGTGGGAGGGCACCAGTTGTGTGAGGGGAGAATGAGTGTGGGAGGGCACCAGTTGTGTGAGGGGAGAATGAGTGTGGGAGGGCACCAGTTGTGTGAGAGGAGAATGAGTGTGGGAGGGCACCAGTTGTGTGAGGGGAGAATGAGTGTGGGAGGGCACCAGTTGTGTGAGGGGAGAATGAGTGTGGGAGGGCACCAGTTGTGTGAGGGGAGAATGAGTGAGGGAGGGCACCAGTTGTGTGAGGGGAGAATGAGTGTGGGAGGGCACCAGTTGTGTGAGGGGAGAATGAGTGTGGGAGGGCACCAGTTGTGTGAGGGGAGAATGAGTGTGGGAGGGCACCAGTTGTGTGAGGGGAGAATGAGTGTGGGAGGGCACCAGTTGTGTGAGGGGAGAATGAGTGTGGGAGGGCACCAGTTGTGTGAGGGGAGAATGAGTGTGGGAGGGCACCAGTTGTGTGAGGGGAGAATGAGTGTGGGAGGGCACCAGTTGTGTGAGGGGAGAATGAGTGTGGGAGGGCACCAGTTGTGTGAGGGGAGAATGAGTGTGGGAGGGCACCAGTTGTGTGAGGGGAGAATGAGTGTGGGAGGGCACCAGTTGTGTGAGGGGAGAATGAGTGTGGGAGGGCACCAGTTGTGTGAGGGGAGAATGAGTGTGGGAGGGCACCAGTTGTGTGAGGGGAGAATGAGTGTGGGAGGGCACCAGTTGTGTGAGGGGAGAATGAGTGTGGGAGGGCACCAGTTGTGTGAGGGGAGAATGAGTGTGGGAGGGCACCAGTTGTGTGAGGGGAGAATGAGTGTGGGAGGGCACCAGTTGTGTGAGGGGAGAATGAGTGTGGGAGGGCACCAGTTGTGTGAGGGGAGAATGAGTGTGGGAGGGCACCAGTTGTGTGAGGGGAGAATGAGTGTGGGAGGGCACCAGTTGTGTGAGGGGAGAATGAGTGTGGGAGGGCACCAGTTGTGTGAGGGGAGAATGAGTGTGGGAGGGCACCAGTTGTGTGAGGGGAGAATGAGTGTGGGAGGGCACCAGTTGTGTGAGGGGAGAATGAGTGTGGGAGGGCACCAGTTGTGTGAGGGGAGAATGAGTGTGGGAGGGCACCAGTTGTGTGAGGGGAGAATGAGTGTGGGAGAGCACCAGATGTGTGAGGGGAGAATGAGTGTGGGAGGGCACCAGTTGTGTGAGGGGAGAATGAGTGTGGGAGGGCACCAGTTGTGTGAGGGGAGAATGAGTGTGGGAGGGCACCAGTTGTGTGAGGGGAGAATGAGTGTGGGAGGGCACCAGTTGTGTGAGGGGAGAATGAGTGTGGGAGGGCACCAGTTGTGTGAGGGGAGAATGAGTGTGGGAGGGCACCAGTTGTGTGAGGGGAGAATGAGTGTGGGAGGGCACCAGTTGTGTGAGGGGAGAATGAGTGTGGGAGGGCACCAGTTGTGTGAGGGGAGAATGAGTGTGGGAGGGCACCAGTTGTGTGAGGGGAGAATGAGTGTGGGAGGGCACCAGTTGTGTGAGGGGAGAATGAGTGTGGGAGGGCACCAGTTGTGTGAGGGGAGAATGAGTGTGGGAGGGCACCAGTTGTGTGAGGGGAGAATGAGTGTGGGAGGGCACCAGTTGTGTGAGGGGAGAATGAGTGTGGGAGGGCACCAGTTGTGTGAGAGGAGAATGAGTGAGGGAGGGCACCAGTTGTGTGAGAAGAGAATGAGTATGGGAGGGCACCAGTTGTGTGAGGGGAGAATGAGTGTGGGAGGGCACCAGTTGTGTGAGGGGAGAATGAGTGTGGGAGGGCACCAGTTGTGTGAGGGGAGAATGAGTGAGGGAGAGCACCAGTTGTGTGAGGGGAAAATGAGTGAGGGAGAGCACCAGTTGTGTGAGGGGAGAATGAGTGAGGGAGAGAACCAGTTGTGTGAGGGGAAAATGATGGACGGAGGAGTGGAGAGAGAAGACCAGTTGTGTGAGAGGAGAATGAGTGTGGGAGGGCACCAGTTGTGTGAGAGGAGAATGAGAAAGGTTGGAGGGCAAATTGTTGGGGGGGAAATAGTGTGGGAGGGCAAATTAGTAGAGGGGAAAAAGTGGAGGGCACCCTTTGTGAGAGGAAATAGTGAGGAGGGGAAAAAAAAGTTTTGTAAGGAGAAAAGGGGGGAGGGCACCATTGTGGAAAGGAGAATAGTGAGGGGGGGAAATTGTTGAGAAGAGAAAAAGTAGGACACCAGTTTGTAGGGGAAAAAGGGGGGGCACCAGGGGGAGGGGAAATGGGGGGACCATTTGTGGAGGAGAAGAAGTGGGGGGGAAACCCTTTGTGAGGGGGGAATAGTGTAGGGGGAAACACCATTGTGGGAGGGAATGAGGGGAGGGGCCCCGGGGGAGGAGAATGGGTGGAGGGGACCGTTGTGGAGGGGGGAATGAGGGGGGAGGCACCCGTTGTGGAGGGGAGAATAGGGAGGCACCAGTTGTGTGAGGGGGGAATAGGGAGGGCACCAGTTGTGTGAAAGGGGAAAAGAGTTGGAGGGGACCAGTTGTGTGAGGGGAAATAGGGGGGGGGACCCCTTTTGGAGGAAATGAGGGGGAGGGCACCATTGTGTGAGGGGGGAAAAGATGGGAGGCACCATTGTGTGAGGGGGGAAAAAGGGGGCAAAATTGGGGGGGAAAAAGGGGGGAGGCAAATTTGTAGGAGAATATTGGGGGGCACCCGTTGTGGGGGAGAATAGGGGGAGGGGACCAAAAGGGGGAGGGGAATGAGTGTGGGGGCACCAGTTTTGGAGGGGGAAAAAGTGGGAGGGCACCAGTTGTGTGGGGGGAGAATGGGTGGAGGCACCAGTTTGTAGGGGGGAATGAGGGGGAGGGGACCAATGGGGGGAGAATGAGTGTGGGGGGGAAAAGTTGTGTGGGGAAATGAGGGAGGGGACCTTGTGTGAGGGGAATAGTGTGGGGGGCACCGTTTTGTGAGGGGGAATGGGGGAGGCACCCGTTGTGTGAGGAGAATAGGTGGGAGGCACCCGTTTTGTGAGGGGGGAAAGAGGTGGGGGGGCACCCGGGTGAGGGGGGAAATGTGGAGGCAAGTTTTGTGAGGGGAGAAAAGTGTGGAGGGGAAAAATTTGTAGGGGGGAATAGGGAGGGGGAAATGTGTGAAGGAGAATAGAGGGGGGACCATGTGGGGAAAAAATAGTTGGGAGGCACCCTTGTGTGAGGGGAGAAAAAGGTGGAGGCACCAGTTTTGGAGGGGGGAAATGATTTGGGGGGCACCAGTTGTGGAGGGGAGAAAAGGGGGGAGGGCACCAGTTGTGTGAGAGGAGAATAGGGGGGGAGGGAAGTTGTGTGAGGAGAATAGTTGGGGGCACAGTTGTGTGAGGGGGGAAAGAGGTGGGGGGGCACCAGTTGTGGGGAGAATGAGTGTGGGAGGGGACCAGTTGTGTGAGGAGAAATGAGGAAGAACCATTTGTGAGGGGGAAAATGAGGGAAAAACACCATTGTAGGGAGAATGAGTAGGGAAAAAAATTTGTGTGAGGAAAAAAATGGAGGAGGAGGAAGAGAAGACCGTTGTGTGAGAGGAGAATGGGGAGGCACCAGTTGTGTGAAGGAGAAAAGAGTGGGAGGCACCAGTTGTGGGGGGAAAGGGGAAAGAGGTGGGGGGGCACCCGTTGTGGGGGAAATGAGGAGGGGGGGACCAGTTGTGGGGGGAGAATGAAATGTGGGGGGGGCACCGTTTGTAAGGGGAAAAAAGGGGGGGAACCATTTGTAAAGAAATAGATGGGGACACCATTTGGGGAGGGGTAGTGGGGGGCACCATTTGAGGGGGAAATAGGTGGGGGGGCACCATTGTGTAGGAAAAATGGGAGGGGACCCTTGTTGAGGGAGAAAGGTGGAGGGCAAATTTGGGGAGGGGGGAAAAAATTTGGGGGGGCACCATTTTGAGGAGAAAAAGGTTTAGGGACCATGAGGGGGGAAAAAGGTAGGGCACCATTTTGTGAGGAGAAAGAGGGGGAGGGCACCATTGTGGGGGGAGTGGGGAGGCAAGTTTGGGGAGGGGGGAATGAGGTGGGGGGGCACCCGTTTTGTGAGGGGGAGAGGGGAGGCACCAGTTTTGGAGGAGAATGAGTGTGGGGGGGCCCAAGTTGGGGGGGAGAATGAGTGGGAGGGCACCAGTTGTGTGAGGGGGGAATGAGGGGAGGGGGAATTGGTGAGGGGGAATGAGTGAGGGGGGGACCGGGGGAGGAGAATGAGTTGGGGGGGCACCCGTTGTGTGAGGGGGGAATGAGGGGGGAGGGCACCAGTTGTGGAGGAGAATGGGGGGGGAGGGGAAAGTGTGTGAGGAGAATGAGGGGGAGAGACCAGGTGTGAGGGGAAAAAGAGTGGGGAGAGCACCCGTTGTGTGGGGAGAAATAGTGGGGAGGAACCCGTTTTGTGGGAGGGAAAAAGATGGGGAGGGTGGGAGAGAAAACCAGGGTGAGAGGGAAGGGGAGGCACCATGGAGAGGGGAAAAAAGGGTGGGGGAAGTTTTGGGGGAGTGAGGGTGGTGGATGTTATAGGGTTGGTGAGTGAGGGTGGTGGAGGTTATAGGGTTGGTGAGTGAGGGTGGTGGAGGTTACAGGATTGGTGAGTGGGGGTGGTGGAGGTTACAGGGTTGGTGAGTGGGGGTGGTGGAGGTTATAGGGTTGGTGAGTGAGGGTGGTGGAGGTTACAGGATTGGTGAGTGGGGGTGGTGGAGGTTACAGGGTTGGTGAGTGGGGGTGGTGGAGGTTATAGGGTTGGTGAGTGAGGGTGGTGGAGGTTATAGGGTTGGTGAGTGAGGGTGGTGGAGGTTACAGGATTGGTGAGTGGGGGTGGTGGAGGTTACAGGGTTGGTGAGTGGGGGTGGTGGAGGTTACAGGGTTGGTGAGTGAGGGTGGTGGAGGTTATAGGGTTGGTGAGTGAGGGTGGTGGAGGTTACAGGATTGATGAGTGGGGGTGGTGGAGGTTACAGGGTTGGTGAGTGGGGGTGGTGGAGGTTACAGGGTTGGTGAGTGGGGGTGGTGGACATTATAGGATTGGTGAGTGGGGGTGGCGGAGGTTACAGGATTGGTGAGGGCCATTAACTACAACCCAATCAAGTATTTTGTAAATCCTAACTGGCTCAGTAGCCAGTGACAAGCTCTAGCTCCTGCCCATTTTAAACCATTTGTCTATGTGCTGAAATTTCGAAAGGAAGCGATTGAACAATTCATTCATATGACGGGATTCGAACTGTTGTCATGAATAATTACTGTACTGAATACACTTCTTAATGACCCTCGTGTAGTGACTGGTGGTGTACAGGTGACATGCTGTCTTAATGACCCTCGTGTAGTGACTGGTGGTGTACAGGTGACATGCTGTCTTAATGACCCTGGTGTAGTGACTGGTGGTGTACAGGTGACATGCAGTCTTAATGACCCTGGTGTAGTGACTGGTGGTGTACAGGTGACATGCAGTCTTAATGACCCCCCTCGTGTAGTGACTGGTGGTGTACAGGTGACATGCAGTCTTAATGACCCTGGTGTAGTGACTGGTGGTGTACAGGTGACATGCAGTCTTAATGACCCTTGTGTAGTGACTGGTGGTGTACAGGTGACATGCAGTCTTAATGACCCTGGTGTAGTGACTGGTGGTGTACAGGTGACATGCAGTCTTAATGACCCTCGTGTAGTGACTGGTGGTGTACAGGTGACATGCAGTCTTAATGACCCTGGTGTAGTGACTGGTGGTGTACAGGTGACATGCAGTCTTAATGACCCTGGTGTAGTGACTGGTGGTGTACAGGTGACATGCAGTCTTAATGACCCTCGTGTAGTGACTGGTGGTGTACAGGTGACATGCAGTCTTAATGACCCTGGTGTAGTGACTGGTGGTGTACAGGTGACATGCAGTCTTAATGACCCTGGTGTAGTGACTGGTGGTGTACAGGTGACATGCAGTCTTAATGACCCTGGTGTAGTGACTGGTGGTGTACAGGTGACATGCAGTCTTAATGACCCTGGTGTAGTGACTGGTGGTGTACAGGTGACATGCAGTCTTAATGACCCTGGTGTAGTGACTGGTGGTGTACAGGTGACATGCAGTCTTAATGACCCTCGTGTAGTGACTGGTGGTGTACAGGTGACATGCAGTCTTAATGACCCTGGTGTAGTGACTGGTGGTGTACAGGTGACATGCAGTCTTAATGACCCTGGTGTAGTGACTGGTGGTGTACAGGTGACATGCAGTCTTAATGACCCTCGTGTAGTGACTGGTGGTGTACAGGTGACATGCAGTCTTAATGACCCTGGTGTAGTGACTGGTGGTGTACAGGTGACATGCAGTCTTAATGACCCTGGTGTAGTGACTGGTGGTGTACAGGTGACATGCAGTCTTAATGACCCTGGTGTAGTGACTGGTGGTGTACAGGTGACATGCAGTCTTAATAACCCTGGTGTAGTGACTGGTGGTGTACAGGTGACATGCAGTCTTAATGACCCTCGTGTAGTGACTGGTGGTGTACAGGTGACATGCAGTCTTAATGACCCTCGTGTAGTGACTGGTGGTGTACAGGTGACATGCAGTCTTAATGACCCTGGTGTAGTGACTGGTGGTGTACAGGTGACATGCTGTCTTAATGACCCTCGTGTAGTGACTGGTGGTGTACAGGTGACATGCAGTCTTAATGACCCTGGTGTAGTGACTGGTGGTGTACAGGTGACATGCAGTCTTAATGACCCTCGTGTAGTGACTGGTGGTGTACAGGTGACATGCAGTCTTAATGACCCTGGTGTAGTGACTGGTGGTGTACAGGTGACATGCAGTCTTAATGACCCTGGTGTAGTGACTGGTGGTGTACAGGTGACATGCAGTCTTAATGACCCTCGTGTAGTGACTGGTGGTGTACAGGTGACATGCAGTCTTAATGACCCTGGTGTAGTGACTGGTGGTGTACAGGTGACATGCAGTCTTAATGACCCTGGTGTAGTGACTGGTGGTGTACAGGTGACATGCAGTCTTAATGACCCTGGTGTAGTGACTGTTGGTGTACAGGTGACATGCAGTCTTAATGACCCTCGTGTAGTGACTGGTGGTGTACAGGTGACATGCAGTCTTAATGACCCTCGTGTAGTGACTGGTGGTGTACAGGTGACATGCAGTCTTAATGACCCTGGTGTAGTGACTGGTGGTGTACAGGTGACATGCAGTCTTAATGACCCTCGTGTAGTGACTGGTGGTGTACAGGTGACATGCTGTCTTAATGACCCTGGTGTAGTGACTGGTGGTGTACAGGTGACATGCAGTCTTAATGACCCTGGTGTAGTGACTGGTGGTGTACAGGTGACATGCAGTCTTAATGACCCTCGTGTAGTGACTGGTGGTGTACAGGTGACATGCAGTCTTAATGACCCTGGTGTAGTGACTGGTGGTGTACAGGTGACATGCAGTCTTAATGACCCTGGTGTAGTGACTGGTGGTGTACAGGTGACATGCAGTCTTAATGACCCTGGTGTAGTGACTGGTGGTGTACAGGTGACATGCTGTCTTAATGACCCTGGTGTAGTGACTGGTGGTGTACAGGTGACATGCTGTCTTAATGACCCTGGTGTAGTGACTGGTGGTGTACAGGTGACATGCTGTCTTAATGACCCTGGTGTAGTGACTGGTGGTGTACAGGTGACATGCAGTCTTAATGACCCTCGTGTAGTGACTGGTGGTGTACAGGTGACATGCAGTCTTAATGACCCTGGTGTAGTGACTGGTGGTGTACAGGTGACATGCAGTCTTAATGACCCTCGTGTAGTGACTGGTGGTGTACAGGTGACATGCAGTCTTAATGACCCTGGTGTAGTGACTGGTGGTGTACAGGTGACATGCAGGTTTAATGATTCATTATATGGTCTGTTGGTTTTAAGCCTAATAAACCAGCCTACCAGTAGAGCCACACTTTTTGTATACTCTAAAGAATATACATCTCGTGATGTATATATGTATGCTTCGAAGTTTCTATATTCTGTACTTAGATAAAATGAATAAGGTAGTTGATGAGAAGAATTAAACCGTCTCAGAGTGTTTACACATTTGCATGAAGACTGAGCACTTGTGTAACATTTGGGATCCCAGATGTTGGACAAGTGTCTCAGTGTTCAATTTGTCAGTTTTCAAAATAATATTCACCATACCTTTGCATGCTATGATATCACTCACAACATATATTACTCACAACATATAAGACGCTCCAACATTAATAGTTATTATTATATTAAACAACACTTAACATTACCCCAGAGCCTACCCTTGACGTTGACTTGAGCATATAAGACGCAGGCTGATTTTTCCAAGACTTTTTGTGGGGAAAAAGGCGCGCCTTATATACTGGAAAATATGATGTTAATGGTAAATCAGTTACAGAGATCTGTCATAAAATCGAGGAGTATGAAAGAGAGAGAGAGAGAGGTAAGGGAGGCGGCTCTGGATTTTTATTGAGCACGAGAAAGAATCTACAAATCCCACCCTTCCCTCTTAATATTAACATTTTTTACACAATAGCGACGCAATCACGCCTTTTACTCCCGTCAATCCATCCTCCAACATTTTCGCGCCAACTCTTCAGTCCCACGTCGATAATTTTAATAAAATCATCTTTTTTTCACTTGTACTTCAAAAGGCGCTGGAGCTTTGAATGGCGGAATTCCTCTGGGGCGTTGTGTGGAAGACTGCTGTAAGGGGTGTTAGGGGAGAGTAAGGGAAGAGGTGGGAAGCCCCACTTGCTGAAGGTAGGGAAGGTGTGGGGACGTCCTAGTCGCTGGAGAAAGAGTGGGGATGTTTCACTGGAGGTGGGGGAGGGATGGTAAGCGTAACTGGAGGAGGGGAAGGAGTGGGGAAATCTTACTGGAGGTGGGGAAGAGATGGGAAAAGTTACTGGAATAGGGGAAGGAATGGAAAAGTCTTACTGGAAGAGGGGAAAGAGTGAAAAAGTCTTACTGGAGGTGGCGAGAGGATGGGAATCATAGGAGGTGGCATAATTATGGAGAGTGTGGCCAACACAGTGTATAATTCACGTTTGTCCAGTGTATGTAAGAACTAGTCAGTAAAACTGACTCGAATGTGTGGGGGATCCTAGGACAAGACTTTGTGGGGGATTCTAGTACACTAGACATTACTGTGTAATGA
>NC_091385.1:4559467-4574467 GCF_038502225.1 Cherax quadricarinatus | reverse complement strand
TGGGAAGATGAGGAGAAGTTTTAAGCAATCAGTCTTGAGTCTTCGTGTTCAGTCCATCAGTAGACTCCAGGTTGAGGGACTGATTACCTCACACTCCTCCCCATCTTCCCCTGTTTCTCAGCACTGGACTGAAGAAGCAACTGGTTGGCGACACGTTTCCAGAATAAAGATTCCCAAGTGTTGCACAAGTGTCTTATCTTGAGTTGATAATGGTCCAGTACGGACTGAAATGCTGTTTAAATCGTCCTCTCCAATACTTGAGTTGTGAGTTATTCCAGCCACGGTATTGCAATTTATTCTTATTAACATTAGGACTTATCCTGCCTGAGTTGCACTTAAGTGGGCCTATGTTGTCCCTAATCTTACTTATGTATACCTGAAAGAATCCTTTTGGGTTAGTCTTCGAATTCCGTGTGACTTTGGCCTCATAATCCTTTTTTGCTTTGTTTTATTCCCTTTTTTGTCTCTTTAATTGAATACAGTGGACCCCCGGTTAACGATATTTTTTCACTCCAGAAGTATGTTCAGGTGCCAGTACTGACCGAATTTGTTCCCATAAGGAATATTGTGAAGTACGTTAGTCCATTTCAGACCCCCAAACATACACGTACAAACGCACTTACATAAATACACTTACATAATTGGTCGCATTCGGAGGTGATCGTTATGCGGGGGTCCACTGTATATTGATGTTTGAACTGCCCATCCCCATATCAAGGATATGTAAGTACGAACCTTTATTAACAAGGGACGTTTTCTATGCGAGAGTTTTTTGCCAATTTACTTGATAGAGCTCCCACTGTGCGAAACGTTTTAACGAAGACTTATTGTGAACGTGTCCTTGATTTAGTCCGTTGTTACCTTAATACTTTAGAGATGTGTTCTGGAGAAAGGATCTCAATCCCTTTCTAAGATCAAGACTCTTTAACATTATCTATCCTATTCTATTCACCCTCTTTTAAAACCAAGACTTCAACCTTCTAACACCTTCAAGACTCTTCACTCCCCTCTAATAATAATAATAATAATAATAATAATAATAATAATAATAATAATCTTTATTTCTACAATCACATGATACAATTTATTTAGACCATTGCTGATATACTATGTAGAAAGCCCCTGGTTATACAGAACATTTCGGGCAGCTTAGGTTAATTCTGTCCCCAGGATGCGACCCACACCAGTCGCCTAATACCCAGGTACCTACTTGCTGCTAGGTGAACAGGGACAGAGGGTGTCTTAAGGAAACACCCCCAAATGCTTCCACCTGTGTGTGAGCTGAGTTCTCTACCAACCGAGCTCCTGGACACCCTAAGACCGTAATGAATCCACCTACCTTCCCTTCTTTCACTTAGGTTCCCATGTGCACCTTGGTGCACCTTGAACCTACTCTGTTTACCTGACCAACTTCTTGACCTTAAGTGTCTCAGGTGACTAATGAAGCGACAGATACTTAGGGAGGACACGGAACCACGGGAGTCGACTCATAAGTTGAGAGCCAAGAAGGCGAAGAGAAAATGAGAAGAATAAGGAGGAGAAAAGAAGAAAATAAAGATAAAAAGAAAGAAAAAATAAGCAAGAACAAAAAAGCATAACGAAAAGGAAATGGTGGTAATGTTGGTAGAATTACTGACAATGATAGGTAAAAGTGCGGCTAATGCAACATTTTGTTGTGGCAACAAGTACTACTACTACTACTACTACTACTACAGCCACTACCACTACTACTACTACTACTACTACTACTACTACTACTACTACTACTACCACTACTACTGCTACTACTACTACTACTACTAATACTGATATTACCACTACTACTACCACTACTACTGCTACTACTACTACTACTACTACTACTACTACTACCACCACTACTACTACCACTACTACTACTACCACTACTACTACCACTACTACTACTACCACTACTACCACTACTACTACTACCACTACTACTACTACTACTACTACCACTACTACTACCACTACTACTACTACCACTACTACTATTACTACCACTACTACTACTACTACTACCACTACTACTACCACTACTACTACTACTACCACTACTACTACTACCACTACTACTACTACCACTACTACCACTACTACTACTACTACTACCACTACTACCACTACTACTACTACCACTACTACTACTACTACTACTACTACCACCACTACTACTACTACCACTACTACTACTACCACTACTACTACTACTACCACTACTACTACCACTACTACTACTACCACTGCTACTACCACCACTACTACCACCACTACTACTACCACTACTACTACCACTACTCCTACTACCACTACTACTATTACTACTACCACTACTACTACTACCACTACCACTACTACTACCACTACTACTACCACTACTACTACCACTACTACTACCACCACTACTACTACTACTACCACTACTACTACTACCACTACTACTACTACCACTACTACTACTACCACTACTACTACTACCACTACTACTACTACTACCACTACTACTACTACTACTACCACTACTACTACTACTACCACTACTACTACTACCACTACTACTACCACTACTACTACTACCACTACTACTACTACTACTACCACTACTACTACTACTACTACTACCACTACTACTACTACCACTACTACTACTACTACCACTACTACTACTACTACCACTACTACTACTACCACCACTACTACTACTACCACTACTACTACTACTACTACTACTACTACTACTACTACTACCACTACTACTACTACCACTACTACTACTACTACCACCACTACTACTACTACTACTACTACTACCACCACTACTACTACTACTACCACTACTACTACTACCACTACTACTACTACTACTACTACTACTACTACTACCACTACTACTACTACCACTACTACTACCACCACTACTACTACTACTACCACTACTACTACTACTACCACTACTACTACTACCACTACTACTACTACTACCACTACTACTACTACCACTACTACTACTACCACTACTACTACTACCACTACTACTACTACCACTACTACTACTACCACTACTACTACTACTACCACTACTACTACTACCACTACCGCCACGGCTAATGCAACATTTTATTGTGGCAACAAGTACTACATCTGCTACTACTACTACTACTACCACTACCACCACCACCTCAAGCACCACTACTACTGCTACCACCACCACAAGTACCACTACTACCACCACCACCACAAGTACCACTGCTACCACCACCACCACCACCACCACCACCACAAGTACCATTGCTACTACCTACAACGATATAATTATGCTTTGCACCTCACTCTGTACCTATATATACCCTGTGTCTATGTATTGTTTGTAACGGCTTGACAAAGCTCCTGGAGAGCGAAACGTTGCCACAGTAACATCTCACATTAGTTACACGTGTGTCCTTTTACCTAACTTACCATTGTGTGTAGTTTAGTTGGATGTTGACATGTTTATGTAATCTAAGCTAATCTAAATTAATCTAGAACAGAAAATATAATGCGTAAGAAAAGTAACAGGGACAGTAGGTCTCTTGTGGAGACACGTCCTAATGTTTTCCCGCCGTACCAGGGCATCGATCCCCGGAACTCAGTGTGTGAATGACCCGTGTTTGATCATTCAACACAAGTAGTGGAAGCTCAACCCTCTGACTACTATGCCGGTGTTTGATCAGCCAGACTGTTGATTATGCGCATTATGGAAGGTAGTTTTGCAGTACCTTGCTGCTGTTCCTGGTTTATTATTTGTGATAGTTGTATTATGACATTGTATATGTATGTTGTATGATGGCAATAACAAGCTTTTATTTGGACACGTTTTACACTGTGTTCTACACTGAGCGAAACGTTGTCCCAATTAAGTTTTGTTCTACAGCTTATCTAACTGTTATTGGTCCAGTTCTACATTAATAACTGGGTTGGTAACATTGTGTTATCTGCTTGTTATTGGTCCAGTTCTACATTAATAACTGGGTTGGTAACATTGTGTTATCTACTTGTTATTGGTCCAGTTCTACATTACTGGGATGGTAATGTGTGTTGTCTACCTGTTGTTCAACTAACTCGTAATGCATTAATGAACAGAAATATTTTAAATTGTTTTCTGTTTTACTGTTGCTGGAGTTTCTGGTTGGAGTTATATTAATTACTCTGTTGCAGCTACAGTGCTTGGCTGTCACTGTTGTTGAACTGACTTGTTGCAGCTACAGTGCTTGCCTGTTACTGTTGTTGAACCGACTTGTTGCAGCTACAGTGTTTGGCTGTTACTGTTGTTGAACCGACTTGTTGCAGCTACAGTGTTTGGCTGTTACTGTTGTTGAACCGACTTGTTGCAGCTACAGTGTTTGGCTGTCACTGTTGTTGAACTGACTTGTTGCAGCTACAGTGCTTGGCTGTTACTGTTGTTGAACTGACTTGTTGCAGCTACAGTGCTTGGCTGTTACTGTTGTTGAACCGACTTGTTGCAGCTACAGTGTTTGGCTGTCACTGTTGTTGAACTGACTTGTTGCAGCTACAGTGCTTGGCTGTTACTGTTGTTGAACTGACTTGTTGCAGCTACAGTGCTTGGCTGTCACTGTTGTTGAACTGACTTGTTGCAGCTACAGTGCTTCACTATTGTTGAACTGACTTGTTGCGGGTACAGTGCTTGGCTGTCACTGTTGTTAAACTGACATGTTGCAGCTACAGTGCTTCACTATTGTTGAACTGACTTGTTACGGGTACAGTGCTTGGCTGTCACTGTTGTTAAACTGACCTGTTGCAGCTACAGTGTTTGGCTGTCACTGTTGCTGAACTGACTTGTTGTAGCTACAGTGCTTCACTATTGTTGAACTGACTTGTTGCAGGTACAGTGCTTGGCTGTCACTGTTGTTAAACTTACTTGTTGCAGCTACAGTGTTTGGCTGTCACTGTAGTTGAACTGAAGTGTTGCAGCTGCAGTGCTTGGCTCTCACTGCTGTTGAACTAGAGAGACTGGTTTCAAATCTGGACACAGAAGTCATTCCCTGTGAGAGTGAAAGACACAGCAGACGACAACATTCCACAGTGAAAAGAGAGGGTGTTACAGTGAAAAGAGAGGGTGTTACAGTGAAAAGAGAGGGTGTTACAGTGAAAAGAGAGGGTGTTACAGTGAAAAGAGAGGGTGTTACAGTGAAAAGAGAGGGTGTTACAGTGAAAAGAGAGGGTGTTACAGTGAAAAGAGAGGGTGTTACAGTGAAAAGAGAGGGTGTTACAGTGAAAAGAGAGGGTGTTACAGTGAAAAGAGAGGGTGTTACAGTGAAAAGAGAGGGTGTTACAATGAAAAGAGAGGGTGTTACAGTGAAAAGAGAGGGTGTTACAGTGAAAAGAGAGGGTGTTACAGTGAAAAGAGAGGGTGTTACAGTGAAAAGAGAGGGTGTTACAGTGAAAAGAGAGGGTGTTAGTGAAAAGAGAGGGTGTTACAGTGAAAAGAGAGGGTGTTACAGTGAAAAGAGAGGATGTTACAGTGAAAAGAGAGGGTGTTACAGTGAAAAGAGAGGGTGTTACAGTGAAAAGAGAGGATGTTACAGTGAAAAGAGAGGGTGTTACAGTGAAAAGAGAGGGTGTTAGTGAAAAGAGAGGGTGTTACAGTGAAAAGAGAGGGTGTTACAGTGAAAAGAGAGGGTGTTACAGTGAAAAGAGAGGGTGTTACAGTGAAAAGAGAGGGTGTTACAGTGAAAAGAGAGGGTGTTATGAGTACACTGAGAAAAAACACAGTGCCAGGAGCCCAAGGTTGTTCAGCAGCCTTCCATCATACATAAGGGTAATTACCAATAGTCCCCTGGCTATCTTCAAGAGGAATTTGGACAGATGCCTGACCAGCCGGGCTGTGGTACGTACGTTGGATTACGTGCGGCCAGCAGTAATAGCCTGGTCCACTGGGAGGCCTGGTCATGGACGTGCGGAGGCGTTGACCCCCGGAACACCCTTCAAGTAGGCTCCAGGTTGTAATAGTGAACACACACACCAATATTTTCACTGCTATAGAGAGAACAGGATATTTTCACTGCTATAGAGAGAACAGGATATTTTCACTGCTATAGAGAGAACAGGATATTTTCACTGCTATAGAGAGAACAGGATATTTTCACTGTTATAGAGAGAACAGGATATTTTCACTGCTATAGAGAGAACAGGATATTTTCACTGCTATAGAGAGAACAGGATATTTTCACTGCTATAGAGAGAACAGGATATTTTCACTGCTATAGAGAGAACAGGATATTTTCACTGCTATGATATTTTCACTGCTATAGAGAGAACAGGATATTTTCACTGCTATAGAGAGAACAGGATATTTTCACTGCTATAGAGAGAACAGGATATTTTCACTGCTATAGAGAGAACAGGATATTTTCACTGCTATAGAGAGAACAGGATATTTTCACTGTTATAAGGGAGGAAGGACACAAAAATATTTTTCACTTTTGTAATAGAGAAGGAAATAACAGAACAAGAACTTTCACTTGTAAAGGAGACTAGAAAAAAATTTCACTGTTATAGAAGAGAACAGAACAAGAACTTTCACTGTTGTAATAGAGAAGAAAATATTTTCACTGTTATAGAAGAGAACAGAACAAGAACTTTCACTGTTGTAATAGAGAAGAAAATATTTTCACTGTTATAGAAGGGAACAGAACAAGAACTTTCACTGTTGTAATAGAGAAGAAAATAATATTTTCACTGTTATAGAAGGGAACAGAACAAGAACTTTCACTGTTGTAACAGAGGATAATAGCAATATGTTTCCTGTTATAAAAGAGAGAATATAACAATATTTTTACTGTTATAGAGAAGGAAGCAACAGAACAGTATTTTCACTGTTATAGAAAAGAGAACAGAAGAACTTTAACTGTTGTAATAGAGAAGGAGAGGCCAGACATAGGCGGGAATAAGTCATTTTGGCGGGAGGATCGCTGTCTTCCCGCCTGTGGACCCGACAATGGCGGGAAATGATAAACTGCCGCCATTATTGGCTCGCTGCGGTCAAAATATGGCGGCAATTAGAACAAGCGGGATTTAATTCAGATGTCTTGAGCCTCTTGGTGGGAAACATCTGTAGCCAGTGTTGGTAGTGGGAAACATCTGTAGCGAGTTGTGGTGGTGGGAAATATCTGTAGCCAGTGTTGGTGGTGGTGGGTAACATCTGTAGCCAGTGTTGGTGGTGGTGGGAAACATCTGCAGCCAGTGTTGGTAGTGGGAAACATCTGTAGCGAGTTGTGGTGGTGGGAAATATCTGTAGCCAGTGTTGTTGGTGGTGGGTAACATCTGTAGCCAGTGTTGTTGGTGGGAAACATCTGTAGCCAGTGTTGTTGGTGGGAAACATCTGTAGCCAGTGTTGTTGGTGGGAAACATCTGTAGCCAGTGTTGGTGGTGGTGGGTAACATCTGTAGCCAGTGTTGTTGGTGGGTAACATCTGTAGCCAGTGTTGCTGGTGGGAAACATCTGTAGCCAGTGTTGGTGGTGGTGGGTAACATCTGTAGCCAGTGTTGGTGGTGGTGGGTAACATCTGTAGCCAGTGTTGGTGGTGGTGGGTAACATCTGTAGCCAGTGTTGCTGGTGGGAAACATCTGTAGCCAGTGTTGGTGGTGGTGGGTAACATCTGTAGCCAGTGTTGGTGGTGGTGGGTAACATCTGTAGCCAGTGTTGGTGGTGGTGGGTAACATCTGTAGCCAGTGTTGGTGGTGGGAAACATCTGTAGCCAGTGTTGGTGGTGGTGGGTAACATCTGTAGCCAGTGTTGGTGGTGGTGGGTAACATCTGTAGCCAGTGTTGGTGGTGGGAAACATCTGTAGCCAGTGTTGGTGGTGGTGGGTAACATCTGTAGCCAGTGTTGGTGGTGGTGGGTAACATCTGTAGCCAGTGTTGGTGGTGGTGGGTAATATCTGTAGCCAGTGTTGGTGGTGGGAAACATCTGTAGCCAGTGTTGGTGGTGGGAAACATCTGTAGCCAGTGTTGGTGGTGGTGGGTAACATCTGTAGCCAGTGTTAGTGTTGGGAAACATCTGTAGCCAGTGTTGGTGGTGGGAAACATCTGTAGCCAGTGTTGGTGGTGGGAAACATCTGTAGCCAGTGTTGGTGGTAGGAAACATCTGTAGCCAATGTTGGTGGTGGGAAACATCTGCAGCCAGTGTTGGTGGTAGGAAACATCTGTAGCCTGTGTTGGTGGTGGCGGGAAACATCTGTAGCCAGTGTTGGTGGTGGGAAACATCTGTAGCCAGTGTTGGTGGTGGGAAGCATCTGTAGCCAGTGTTGGTGGTGGGAAACATCTGTAGGCAGTGTTGGGGGTGGGAAACATCTGTAGCCAGTGTTGGTGGTGGGAAGCATCTGTAGCCAGTGTTGGTGGTGGGAAACATCTGTAGGCAGTGTTGGGGGTGGGAAACATCTGTAGCCAGTGTTGGTGGTGGGAAACATTTGTAGCTAGTGTTGGTGGTGGTGGAAAACAACTGTAGCCAGTGTTGATGGTGGTGGGAAACATCTGTATCCAATGTTGGTGGTGGTGGTGAGAAACATATGAAGCCAGGACTGGTGGTGGAAACGTCTGTAGCCAGTGTTGTTGTTGGTGGTGGGTAACATCTGTAGCCAGTGTTGTTGTTGGTGGTGGGAAACATGTGTAGCCAGGGTTGATGGTTGTGAGAAACATATGAAGCCAGGGCTGGTGGTGGTGGAAACATCAGTAGCCAGGGTTGATGGTGGTGGTGAGAAATATATGCAGCCAGGGCTGGTGGTGGTGATGGAAACATCTGTAGCCAGTGTTGTTGTTGGTGGTGAGAAACGTCTGTCGCCAGGGTTTATGGTGGTGGTGAGAAACATGAAGCAAAGGCTTTGGTGGTGGTGGGAACATATTTATTTAGGGCTGGTGGTGGTGGTGGTGGTAAGGGCTTGTTAGTAGCCAGTCAGGCTCTCTGGAATCCTACATCTTAAAGGATCTTATGGTTTCTGTCAGGATTTTAGACGATCTGAAGACTTGTTGCAGGATCTTACTGAGCCCGAGGGCTTGTTACAGTTTTGTAGAAGATACCAGGATTACAAGCTGGACCTTAACGGACCTCACGTCTTAAGAAATATTCTTTGATAACTTGGTGTTCATAGAGGAATTTGCAACTTGAAGTTGAGATAAAAAAAAAATACTACGGGTGGGGTTTGAACCCGCGGTCAGAGAGTCTCAAAACTCCAGACCGTCGCGTTAGCCACTGGGGTTCAAACCCTACCTGTGGTATGGTTTGTTTGCAATCGTGTCATTACGATTTCGTGAGTCATGTTTATAAGATGTTTATTACGAGCGCAGGTGTAGTTTAGTGGCCTGCACACCTGGCTATAGGACGATAACCAAGGTAGAAACGAACAAAAAAGCAGCAGAGTAAATACTTATATTTCCTTCAGCAAACAGCAACCAACGTATATACAACATATACAGAGGATGTGTACAGTAAGGTAATGCAAGCAAGTCACACGGTGAGAACCGTAGCGACCAGACTTGGACGTAAGTCTGCCAGTGTTGATTCACGAGTGTACCATATTCACCATGGTTTATGAAAGTTACTGTGACATTCACCATGGTTTATGAAAGTTACTGTGACATTCACCATGGTTTATGAGAGTTACTGTGACATTCACCATGGTTTATGAAAGTTACTGTGACATTCACCATGGTTTATGAGAGTTACTGTGACATTCACCATGGTTTATGAAAGTTACTGTGACATTCACCATGGTTTATGAAAGTTACTGTGACATTCACCATGGTTTATGAGAGTTACTGTGACATTCACCATGGTTTATGAAAGTTACTGTGACATTCACCATGGTTTATGAGTTACTGTGACATTCACCATGGTTTATGAAAGTTACTGTGACATTCACCATGGTTTATGAAAGTTACTGTGACATTCACCATGGTTTATGAAAGTTACTGTGACATTCACCATGGTTTATGAAAGTTACTGTGACATTCACCATGGTTTATGAAAGTTACTGTGACATTCACCATGGTTTATGAAAGTTACTGTGACATTCACCATGGTTTATAGAAGTTACTGTGACATTCACCATGGTTTATTGAAGTTACTGTGACATTCACCATGGTTTATAGAAGTTACTGTGACATTCACCATGGTTTATTGAAGTTACTGTGACATTCACCATGGTTTATTGAAGTTACTGTGACATTCACCATGGTTTATAGAAGTTACTGTGACATTCACCATGGTTTATAGAAGTTACTGTGACATTCACCATGGTTTATAGAAGTTACTGTGACATTCACCATGGTTTATAGAAGTTACTGTGACATTCACCATGGTTTATTGAAGTCACTATGATATTCACCATGGTTTATAGAAGTTACTGTGACATTCACCATGGTTTATGAAAGTTACTGTGACATTCACCATGGTTTATGAAAGTTACTGTGACATTCACCATGGTTTATGAAAGTTACTGTGACATTCACCATGGTTTATGAAAGGTACTGTGACATTCACCATGGTTTATGAAAGTTACTGTGACATTCACCATGGTTTATGAAAGTTACTGTGACATTCACCATGGTTTATGAAAGTTACTGTGACATTCACCATGGTTTATGAAAGTTACTGTGACATTCACCATGGTTTATGAAAGTTACTGTGACATTCACCATGGTTTATAGAAGTTACTGTGACATTCACCATGGTTTCACCATAGAAGTTACTGTGACATTCACCATGTTACTGTTTATATGAAAGTTACTGTGACATTCACCATGGTTTATGGTTTATGAAGTTACTGTGACATTCACCATGGTTTATTGAAGTTACTGTGACATTCACCATGGTTTATGGATTGAAGTTACTGTGACATTCACCATGGTTTATGAAAGTTACTGTGACATTCACCATGGTTTATTGAAGTTACTGTGACATTCACCATGGTTTATAGAAGTTACTGTGACATTCACCATGGTTTATTGAAGTTACTGTGACATTCACCATGGTTTATGAAAGTTACTGTGACATTCACCATGGTTTATGAAAGTTACTGTGACATTCACCATGGTTTATAGAAGTTACTGTGACATTCACCATGGTTTATGAAAGTTACTGTGACATTCACCATGGTTTATGAAAGTTACTGTGACATTCACCATGGTTTATGAAAGTTACTATGACATTCACCATGGTTTATGAAAGTTACTGTGACATTCACCATGGTTTATGAAAGTTACTGTGACATTCACCATGGTTTATGAAAGTTACTATGACATTCACCATGGTTTATGAAAGTTACTGTGACATTCACCATGGTTTATGAAAGTTACTATGACATTCACCATGGTTTATGAAAGTTACTATGACATTCACCATGGTTTATGAAAGTTACTATGACATTCACCATGGTTTATGAAAGTTACTGTGACATTCACCATGGTTTATGAAAGTTACTGTGACATTCACCATGGTTTATGAAAGTTACTGTGACATTCACCATGGTTTATGAAAGTTACTATGACATTCACCATGGTTTATGAAAGTTACTATGACATTCACCATGGTTTATGAAAGTTACTGTGACATTCACCATGGTTTATGAAAGTTACTGTGACATTCACCATGGTTTATGAAAGTTACTATGACATTCACCATGGTTTATGAAAGTTACTATGACATTCACCATGGTTTATGAAAGTTACTATGACATTCACCATGGTTTATGAAAGTTACTGTGACATTCACCATGGTTTATGAAAGTTACTATGACATTCACCATGGTTTATGAAAAGACATTACTATGACATTCACCATGGTTTATGAAAGTTACTATGACATTCACCATGGTTTATGAAAGTTACTATGACATTCACCATGGTTTATGAAAGTTACTGTGACATTCACCATGGTTTATGAAAGTTACTATGACATTCACCATGGTTTATGAAAGTTACTATGACATTCACCATGGTTTATGAAAGTTACTGTGACATTCACCATGGTTTATGAAAGTTACTGTGACATTCACCATGGTTTATGAAAGTTACTATGACATTCACCATGGTTTATGAAAGTTACTATGACATTCACCATGGTTTATGAAAGTTACTGTGACATTCACCATGGTTTATGAAAGTTACTATGACATTCACCATGGTTTATGAAAGTTACTATGACATTCACCATGGTTTATGAAAGTTACTGTGACATTCACCATGGTTTATGAAAGTTACTGTGACATTCACCATGGTTTATGAAAGTTAATGTTACTGTGACATTCACCATGGTTTATGAAAGTTACTGTGACATTCACCATGGTTTATGAAAGTTACTATGACATTCACCATGGTTTATGAAAGTTACTGTGACATTCACCATGGTTTATGAAAGTTACTGTGACATTCACCATGGTTTATGAAAGTTACTGTGACATTCACCATGGTTTATGAAAGTTACTATGACATTCACCATGGTTTATGAAAGTTACTGTGACATTCACCATGGTTTATGAAAGTTACTATGACATTCACCATGGTTTATGAAAGTTACTGTGACATTCACCATGGTTTATGAAAGTTACTATGACATTCACCATGGTTTATGAAAGTTACTGTGACATTCACCATGGTTTATGAAAGTTACTGTGACATTCACCATGGTTTATGAAAGTTACTATGACATTCACCATGGTTTATGAAAGTTACTATGACATTCACCATGGTTTATGAAGTTACTGTGACATTCACCATGGTTTATGTGACATTCACCATGGTTTATAGAAGTTACTGTGACATTCACCATGGTTTATAGAAGTTACTGTGACATTCACCATGGTTTATAGACGTTACTGTGACATTCACCATGGTTTATGAAAGTTACTGTGACATTCACCATGGTTTATGAAAGTTACTGTGACATTCACCATGGTTTATGAAAGTTACTGTGACATTCACCATGGTTTATGAAAGTTACTATGACATTCACCATGGTTTATGAAAGTTACTGTGACATTCACCATGGTTTATGAAAGTTACTGTGACATTCACCATGGTTTATGAAAGTTACTGTGACATTCACCATGGTTTATGAAAGTTACTGTGACATTCACCATGGTTTATGAAAGTTACTGTGACATTCACCATGGTTTATGAAAGTTACTGTGACATTCACCATGGTTTATGAAAGTTACTATGACATTCACCATGGTTTATGTTACTATGACATTCACCATGGTTTATGAAAGTTACTATGGTTTATGAAAGTTACTATGACATTCACCATGGTTTATGAAAGTTACTGTGACATTCACCATGGTTTATGGTTACTATGACATTATGGTTTAGAAAGTTACTATGACATTACCATGGTTTATGTTACTATGACATTCACCATGGTTTATGAAAGTTACTATGACATTACCATGGTTTATGTTACTATGACATTCACCATGGTTTATGAAAAATGACATTCACCATGGTTTATGAAAGTTACTATGACATTCACCATGGTTTATGAAAGTTACTGTGACATTCACCATGGTTTATGAAAGTTACTGGGACGTTCACCATGGTTTATGAAAGTTAAGACATTCACCATGGTTTATGTTACTATGACATTCACCATGGTTTATGAAAGTTACTGTGACATTCACCATGGTTTATGAAATTTTCTCTGACATTCACCATGGTTTATGAAAGTTACTATGACATTCACCATGGTTTATGAAAGTTACTGTGACATTCACCATGGTTTATGAAAGTTACTGTGACATTCACCATGGTTTATGAAAATGTTACCATGGTTTATGTTACTGTGACATTCACCATGGTTTATAGAAGTTACTGTGACATTCACCATGGTTTATGAAAGTTACTGTGACATTCACCATGGTTTATGAAAGTTACTGTGACATTCACCATGGTTTATGAAAGTTACTGTGACATTCACCATGGTTTATGAAAGTTACTGTGACATTCACCATGGTTTATGAAAGTTACTGTGACATTCACCATGGTTTATGAAAGTTACTGTGACATTCACCATGGTTACTATGACATTATGGTTTATGAAAGTTACTGTGACATTCACCATGGTTTATGAAAGTTACTGTGACATTCACCATGGTTTATGAAAGTTAAGACATTACCATGGTTTATGTTACTATGACATTCACCATGGTTTATGAAAGTTACTGTGACATTCACCATGGTTTATGAAAGTTACTATGACATTCACCATGGTTTATGAAAAATGACATTACATGGTTTATGAAAGTTACTATGACATTCACCATGTTACTGTGACATTATATGAAAACTGTGACATTACCATGGTTTATGTTACTATGACATTCACCATGGTTTATGAAAGTTACTGTGACATTCACCATGGTTTATGAAAGTTAGACATTACATGGTTTATGTTACTGTGACATTCACCATGGTTTATGAAAGTTACTGTGACATTCACCATGGTTTATGAAAGTTACTGTGACATTCACCATGGTTCATGGTAGTTATTACCATCACTACTCTCACTATGATATTCCTTCTTAATATTTTTCTGAAAAAAAAACTTAAAAATAATTTCGTAATACTGTTATAAAAATGTCGAATATGACGGAAGTGAGGGAGGGAGGGAGGGAGGGAGGGAGGGAGGGAGGGAAGGGAGGGAGGGAGGGAGGGAGGGAGGGAAGGGAGGGAGGGAGGGAAGGGAGGGAGGGAGGGAGGGAGGGAGGGAAGGGAGGGAGGGAGGGAGGGAGGGAGGGAAGGGAGGGAAGGGAGGGAGGGAAGGGAGGGAGGGAGGGAGGGAGGGAGGGAGGGGAGGGAGGGAGGGAGGGAGGGAGGGAGGGAGGGAGGGAGGGAGGGAGGGAGGGAGGGAGGGAGGGAGGGAGGGAGGGAGGGAGGGAAGGGAGGGAGGGAGGGAAGGGAGGGAGGGAGGGAGGGAGGGAGGGAGGGAGGG